>NC_056728.1:454681871-454874371 GCF_019279795.1 Protopterus annectens | reverse complement strand
AAATCCTGATATTTTATGACTTTGTCTCTCTATATGCACGACACTGTAGTCACTGGGTATGGTGATTTCAACGATCAATGCTACTTTTGCCTTCTTTTCTTGGACCACTATATCCGTTTTCTAGCATCTATCTTTTGAACTGTTGGTAATGGATGATCCCATGTGATGTAGAATTCTTCATTTTCTATTGTGCTTTGTGGCTCATGTTTCCAGTGTTTTTCAGCCACTTCAGTACCATAATGTTTGCACAATCCCCATCTACAATAAGAATGACATGATGGATGCTGTTTCAGAATTGGCTATATATGGATGTACTTCTCAATGCAAAGACTGGTATGTTATATATATTCATTCCTAGCCTGACTAAAAAAGTTTTCTATCAAATGCTGACTTTAGCAACTTACTCAAAAGTCTGGAGTGGAGTGTTGTTCAGCACTGGTTGCTTTGCCATAACTAGAGGTAATATGTTTACAAAACTGTTAATGCCAATTAGCATCATTAATAATGTAAGGAGGAGTCATAGACAGGTGTTTTGTTGCCCTGTGCCACTTCCTAATCTGGTGCTCTCTCACCACTAAGTTTAAAAAAGGTCCTCTGCCTTCAGGCTTTGGACAAAAAAGGGAGAGCTGCTTGCTACAAATGTAAAATGTTGATTGCTACAGTCTAAATAACCACACACACAAGATACTGAAGTGCTTTAGCCTTACTGCAAATGTAGTAACAGCATGAATTTTTGAATGGCAGTACTGTACTACCAATCAGTCAGCATCTGCTGATCACACACCCTGACTCATACCCGGGGTGGCTGTCCCACTCACCACTCCCCATCTACTTCCCTGATGTAAGATATGAACAGGCACTTATATGCCCAATTTAGTTATAGCCTTTCAAGTGCTAGAACTGATGTTTCTTGTTACTAGCATGGGTATATCAAAGAATGAAGCATTACCTTTTAAATGTTAGGTGAGCTACAACGTTTGAAAAATGTTTGCATTTTTCACGTCAGTGTGTAGTAGCTGCATATCTTTTTCATAAACGTATATATGGCTTTGTTTTAAACATTTGTTGTAAATGTATGGTTCAAGTTACTGCATAATAAGTATATATTTCTGATTATGTGACTTGCTCAGTGTCGCACTGCAGGTACTTAAGTTGGAAAAGATTGAGAATCCTTTACCACAGGAAGCAACTTATTAACAAGTCAGTGCTTTAGTCCTCTTTCTTAACTGCCAGAGTACTGCATTGTCCAACATGTCATGTTATAGTTAAAGACAGCATACTCCAACGTAGAATACAGAGATGTATTTTAATGACTATAAGTGTGACAGAATCAGTACACTTTTTGATACATTGTGTTAACCTTCGAGTTATTTTCACATCTGCTTTATTTATTCTCTGTACTAATGACCTGCATGAAATGCCTACCACTCTGTTTTATGTTTGTGATTTACTCGTGCATAGATTTCTTGTCAATGTTAACTCAAATATGTTTCTCCTTAGGTATTGTTAAAATGGCAGAGTTATGTCAAAAGCTGGATATCTCTGTGATGCCCACCACCACTACCAGTATATGATAGCCACCAATATGTGTCACCCTCATGCTGGGACAGTAATCAAGGAGCCTGAATCCTGACCACTGACACTGGGGAGGGACATGCACTTGGAATACAAATGGATACACTAAGTATTTCCAGATGCAAACCTCTCTGCATCAAGTACAATTTCCCTTACGAGCACACAGGGAACACACTCAGCCCAGGGTCTGGATGCCTCCATATCTGTCACCATCCAGGTCCCCATTAAGACTCCCCACTGGTAAAGTTGTAGAGTTAGGTCTTCGGCCAAGTGCCCAAGCGAAGTCCTCCAGCACCCTCTCTGTAAACCCATTGCTTCAAGTCCCTGCCCCAAGTAGCTGGCACACACATACTGAGAGATTTGATTCTTCACACATACACACACACACACACACACACACACACACACACACACACACACACACACACACACACACACACACACACACACACACACACACACACACACACACACACACACACACACACACACACACACACACACTTGGCTTGGGAAAGGCTGGCACAGATTTACTAGTTATGCTCCCTTCTGCCAACACTATAAAGTAGTTATCACTGCCACCAGACTCTCCCCAATCAGTTACTCTAAGGCCCTTAACAAAGGGTATAATTATACTGTATAACATTAATACTAATACAAATGGTAGTAGTTCACCAAGATTGCTAGCCTTCTGCAGTGACCCACACAGTGTCACCCAATAAATATAAGTACTCTCAAAGGTTAGACACTTTCTACAAGGACCAGCCACAATAAAAGTTTAAATATATTTAATAATAAATAATAAAAAAACATGAAAATACTGAATATATATTCACAGTAAACCACAGAGTTCAAGTCACAGAAAATATTGAAAACAACATTGATGGGCAGACTCATACAAATAAAGAAAAACAATCTCTAAACTAAGCTTTACTATATTCCTGACTGAATCCAGAAGAATTTACTTTTCCCTAGTTAATTTATTTACTAGCGCAAGGCAAGATGCTGTGGGTGAAGGTCTTTCTAGTCAGGCATCCCAAACAGAATACTCAGTACTCTGAGATTTATCTTTTTAATATCTAAAATATAATTTTCAAGAGGGCTACCAGAATGACCTCATCTGGTCACCTAGCTCTAAGCTCTCACAGTATTCCCCTTAGGAGCTGAGACAAGAATTTGGTACAGAGGGATACAATACACATCCAAATGTTTATGGCAGTGCCTAGGGACTCCTCTCTTTTCACTGTGCTAATCATCAAAGGCTCTTTCCCAAACCCAGTGCCTCCAGTCCTATTCAACACAGGTAGGTACTGTTTTAATAGTTTAACAGCTTATTTACATTTCCTTTATTTTGCTTAAACTTAACCTTTGCTGTCCCAGTGTTCTTTATTAAAACATATACATTTAATTCAGTTGCAGAAATGCGTGTACATTTCTTTTCATTTCAGCAGGGTGCACTGTTGATACATTTTAACAAAAGCAAACTTCACCACTACATTTTCAGCACAAACATCTGTACAAATCAGTTTCATATTCAAATGACATACAGTTCTAATACATTTGTAACACAAGAATCTTGTATAAATCAATTTGATATTCAAAGGACATATCATTCTTTACAAAACTCCAGCTAGCAATGCTGGCACTTGCCCATATAATCACAACCTCTACAAATCAGAAGAAGTCACACTTACTATAGTACTCAGGGTCTCTCCCCTAACCTCTTTTTCCCATTGTCAGAGAAGGTTTCGATGGTACATTCTTAAGTCACATTAATGATGCTAGTACTGCTCACCAGAGGGGGTGATGACCTTGGTATCATTCATCACCCTAGTAAGTGAGTGGCAGGCTTCCATTTTGTCCTTTGGGCCTTCAGATGAGTCTTGCAACAGGAGGTCCTGGTGGTGCAGATACAGTGGGTGGAGAAAGATCTTTGACTCCTTATTGTACCACATGGGGTCCCTTTTAAATTCAGCCCTTCCAGAAGCCATAGCCACTTGCGAGGGTGATACCAGGAGGAAAATGGTAGCTGAGTCATAATGAAGCACTTCTTGGAAATAATGTGATGCACATTAGGCAGCTGGAATAATGGGGCAGCCCAATGTCAATTTGCAGCAGCCTGATCACAGCAGACATGTACTTGGGGGGGGGGTGTCAGATATGCTCCCATTATACATGGTGTTGTGTCTCTGCTAATATACAACAAGAACAGTGACATGGCAATGTTTTATTGTGCCACTTTAGGCCACTTGCACAGTTACAAATGCCTGCAGCCATGTAGTTGTCGTGGAGATGCCTGTGCATGCACAGATTGTACCACAGACCACCATGGATGTGCACAGGCAGACATGTCCCATATAGTATAACATAGATCTGATATCACACTGTGCTATATCTGTCACTCAGAACATTTTTGTGAAATTACTTCCTTAATTTAATTGCTGTACTATGAAACAAGTAAAATTATAATAAAAGCTGTGGCCACACTATCAATACTGTAAAAGTATAACAAAGATGTATTGCAACAGAGAATATCGGGATGTAATACACAATAAAAATCTGTACTATATCAGCTGTGGTTAAGGGATACTGGCCATCAGTGGGTGGGGATGCAGACAGGATATATTTACTATATTGTGGGGGAAGGTTGCTCAACAGCAACTTCCGGGCAGTAGGACTAATAACACGGGGTGGGTGAGAAAGGGGACTGACTGCATACAGAGCATACATTCATCTGTCTTCCACTCACCAGATAAACCGTTGAATAACAGAATTGCTAGAGTAGCCATGGTAGGTGTCAACACAGGCAGATAGGAATATGTTGGGAGGCATACCCTTCACTGCAGCTTAGCTCATGGACATACACACACACACACACACACACACACACACACACACACACACACACACACACACACACACACACACACACACACACTCTTTCTCACACACACACACACACACACACACACACACACACACACACACACACACACACACACACACACACACACACACACACACACACACACACACACACACACACACACACACACACACACACACAATCTCTTGCACACACTGGTTGTGTGTAGTAGGCTAACCTTTTAAATGGTTCAGGCAATGGATATGTTCCATAGGGCACACAATGGAGTTACTAGCAGAGACACTGGTCTGTACAATGGATCACAGACTGCATGTTACAGAGCACACTCTGATTCCATGCTCTCCCTAATGGATGGCTGTAGGGATATGGTCTGTGAAAACACAGTATAACAGGCATGTCACGTGTTGCAGCCACAGCTGCATCATGGGTGGTGGGCACTTAAAACAAATTTTTTAATATTTTTACCCAGACACTAACCCTAGGTGTATTTTCTCATGCACGAGTACTAAAATGGCACCAAAACAGCAGCGGTAGCTGGAAATGTTTGCTCTACTAGAGACATAGATGTTACCTTACTGTCTTTTTCACATATCTTCACATAGTCAATGCAAAGAAGCCTGTCAAGGCCTACAGGAATGTGTGTGGTGTGATAGAGGCCAATTCTGCTGGTGGCCCCACGAGATCTGCACAACAGATTTGCTGCAATATCACTAACATGATACTTCCATGCATGCATGAAATTCTAAGCTGTAGTACAGAAATGAAAAAGAAACAGGTGGAGGTCAGCTATCACAGACTACCCTTACTTACACAGAGAAATTCATGGTGTTTCTGTCTGAAACATATTGGAGGCTTGGGTGAGAGAGCTGGAAACTGGATAAGTGGCATAACCCCATGTCTCTGACAGGGATGCACTGGACTGATATTGCCATAAACCACTAGTAAAACTAGGTGGTGTACCAATGGTGTGAGATTGGGGCTCCCTATTGAAATGTTAGCATTTGTAATGTTGAGTGCCAACAGACCCAAAACAAAAGAATGAAATTGGAGGAGAAAAACAAGTCAATAATATGGCTCTTTTCCTTTACAATTCATGAGTGGTAAGAACCCCATACCACCCAAACCTATATATACTCACTCTTAGTTTGCCATACTGGAGAGAAAAGGGAATATTCAGAGAACTGGCCATCTTGGACTTGGTATATACAAGTCCATTTTTTGACCACTCAATCTATGTATTTTGGGACTTGCTTATGTGGGTCCTGACTTTTCAAATGGTTTACTGAGAATAGTGATGATAAACATCACCATATCTCTCCCACAGGCAGTATAAGGTATGTATGTGTTCATTTTGTATATAATATGTTACTTGAAATGCTGTTGTGGCACTGGAGTGTGGGATAGTCACATTTTTGTAGTAGTAGATAGGATGTTTCTCTGCTTGCCTTCACAGATGCAATAGTTGTGGGGTCATACAAAACAGGAATGGACATGCCTGGTAGTATAGCAGCGGTGCCTGATAATGATAGCAATCCATACATGCCCCAGTCAAACAGCAATGTGGTAGCTACAGTGGAAGACATCCTAAAACCCACATCCTCTGATATAGCTCTGTTGGCTCAAGAAACTGTCTTCGACTCTTCACTGGGTATAGAGATGCATATAAACCCTGACAGTGCAACACATCATGAATGTTTGTCTCCTGCTCATGTGTCAACAGTGGGCAGTGATACCATCATGTAGTGCAAAGACAGTACTATGGAGCTGTATGCCTGTGGACCTCAGTGCCATGTCTTATGCTCAGTGCACAACCTAGGTGCCACACTGGACATAAATCAGTGGATGTGCAGTTTTGTGACCTCGGAACAGAGATACCATCAATGCTGTTGAATGTGATTAGGATATGAAGTGTCATATATAATAAAATATGTGAGGGCATTCAGTGACTGCATATCACTATGGATCTTAGGGACAGGGTACACACCCACCTGCTGAAGTTACTGGATGGCCACTTTGCAGCTCTTGTATCCACAGTGGTATACCATGTCTACAACCACATTGGCTGTCATAAAAAACAGGGGCACTACTCCTCTATCTTAACTGTGGATAAACTCCAAAGGGCAGGTTCCTTAGGTCATGGAATGCCATATAATCACTGCCAGCGACTGGGTGTGAGTCTGCAGTGCCACAATGGGGCCACCCTCATGGATGTAGTCTCTGTGGCAGTTATCTAGAATGTATATCAAGACAGTCACTGTCTCACAGTTTTACATTGTACTTGTCAGCAGGTGTTGCTAGCATTGTGATTCCACAGAGGGCACACATGTAGCTGAGACCATCCACAGTCTGTATTGATTCCTTCTGTGGACTTACAAATCTTGTCAGATGCACACCCACACAGAGACCCACCCTCTGCTATAGCACAGTACTTCCTGCGTCGGTTCTGTGGAATGATCCCAAACATCTGGCCACCTGTCCTACTCAGGAACTTCATACACCTCACTATAGCCTACCCATCTCCCCACAGTCACCTAGCCATGTAACAACATATCTCTTCTACATCCCCTAGTTCTTTCCCTACTCTACTGATGCAAACATTGCTGCTCATTGTCACTGTGACCCATTTCACCTGTGCAAATCATTACAACTGTGCCCTGCATACACCTCTATGATATACAGGCTAGGTAATGTCAGATGAACAATGTGGCTAGCCAATGCACTATACCATATAGACTAGATACACTACTGCATGCATTAGCTTTAATCTTTGAAGTCTGTGTAATGACCTATAGTTGTGGATACCATCACCCTACCAATGTCAAGTCATATTGTACCTTCCTCAGCCTCATAATGGGTTCCCCTGCAGACCATTCCTCTGACAACTCCTAACCCAGCACCTCCTCCATCGCTGTCTTCAGACTGTAAGTCCCTTCAATGGAGATCCCATACTCTAGCTGTTTGCATACTAAGAAATATCTTTCTACAGGTCTCCTGATCATACTGCAGTACACCAACAGAAGAATCTAGGCAACAGAAGTGGACCTTCAACACTCTGAATGATGTTCTACAAAAGTACAGAGTTGTATGAGATGTCAGCTGTGCTCTCACATCACCAATTATATGTCCTTATGGGAAATCACCCTGCAGAAATCATTACTAATGGTTGGATATGTTCCAGATGTGGGAATTGTGGGAACTGCCTGGATGATGCATAGATAAGTTATAAATAATATTCTGTGCACTGCACTCCAACTGGCACTTGATAGATTGGAGACTCATTTTTGTATAATTCTCTTTATTGAAATTTTTCAACAAATGCATACAATACTGAACATCAAATAAAATACAGATAACCACAGAAAGTACAAAACTCATACAATAAATTCAAAACTATATACACATACTACAATGCCCAATGACTTATTCTATCCATAACTCACAATTTGATGGAGAGAAAAAGAGAATTTTGTCCGAGAACCAAAAAAAGAAAATAATATGAGAAAAATCAATTAATTACAAATATAATTCATCATCATTTGTCATTTGAGAATAGATTCAGACATAATACTCCACCATTCTTTAGTAACTGACTTGAGCTTAATATTGTGGAACAGATATTTGTGAGCCCTGAGCAGTTTAATAGCTATGTGCTTGAAGCCTTCCCACGAGAGGGCGTGTCTGCTTCTCCAATTTAGGGAAATGTAATATTTAATTAACATAAAAATAGGGATCAAAATCTTACATTTCCTTTCAGATAAGCCCGGTGGTGGGATGTGTAGAATGGTAAATTCCCATGAAAGGGTAGATTTTTCATATCCAATTTTCTCAAGTATCACTCTCAGGGCACACCACAGCTTATATGAACATTTGCAACTCCAGAACAAATGGATAATATCCGCAGTTTGGTTGGAGCAATAACGGCAATTAGGGGTTTAGATTGGGATATCACTTATTCAGAACTTCAGGGGTAAAATACGCGTTGTTCAAGATCATTAGCTGAGTATATTTCAACTTATTGAGAGGAATAGCTTTAGAGATTCGTTTTATAGCCTAAGCTATTAAGTTTTGCGTTATGTCTGGATTGATATTTAACCAGAATTTTGAGACATTGACCTCGTTCTGGAACCTGATTGCCATGGTAGTCTTGTATGAGTTTGAGGTCATCCCTTTATTACTGAGCAGGAGTTTCTTTAAAGCTTTACATGTTGAAATATCTTCGTCTGAGACCAAGGGGTGGTCTATGTACTTACTAATCAAACCCCTAACCTGCCTTAGAATAGACAGGTACTTCTTGGGCAAGTTCAAACTGATTCTTAAGTTAGAAATTGTCTGATGTCTATAGGGGAAAGAAATCATAGATAAAAGTATTCAAAAGGAGAGGATATTGCCCCAGATTTAACATGTGTCCACTTAATTGAAGGTTGGGGTTGAGGTGAATTGGCTGTAAAGTTGTAAAGGAATGAAGTAGCTTCAAAGATTTGAGTAGGGCCTGAAGAGATTTTATGCTATATAATAGGCATTTAGTAAGTTTCAGTCTGCCTATATTTGCTTCATCCAGAAAAGGGAGCGCGATAGGACTAAATTTTAGTGATTTGATATAGTTATTACCCAGAATCACCCATGACGGGGCCCACGAATGTTTGACTTTGTGATAGATTGGAGACTTATACTAGTAGCCATGTGGACCACACAAGGTCTCACTGGCAATGTGGATGCAATGAATGGCCCTAGAACCTCAGAGAAACAGTCTATTTCAAAGAATGCCTGTGTAATGTTGTTCTCACCTCAAAAGTCCTCGAGACTTGGGAATGGCACATGCTCTATCACATGCTGCAGCTTGATATCAAGGAACTGGTATAGTATTCATGAAAAAACACCACAAACTGCTGAAAACAGTTTGTAAACTCCAAAACACAAAACTCCACAGCAACGGAAATAGCAGCACAGACTAAAACTTATTTTTACTTTAATAAATCTGATTCTGGTACCTCGGCATTCGCCTTCAATGGAATGAATTACAACTCAGACATAGTCCTATAAGTACCATCTTGAATTAACATTAATTGAAATCAATTAACAATGAATAAATATTTAATTAACAATCAATATTTGAATTATAAAGTCACAAATACTGTAAAACCTCTGTTGGACAACCTTATAACATATAACATAGTAATTTTACAATACTGAACACCAAATATTCGGTATCATATTCAAAAAACTCTTATATTTCCAGATTTAAACCATTAGGACAGAGTGTATTATAATTAATAATATATCTTGATTCCATCTCTAATAACCTCTTCAGAAAACTCTTGTTTGACCCCCCCTCCCCATGAGGTCTGGCTATGACACTAAATACAAGTATACAATGATTTAACATCCACACCTTAATTAGTATTTTAACATGTGAGGGTATTCTTGATAAATCTTCCTTCAATACAGAATCTAAACTGACATGTATTATATATTCAACTAGGTATTGATGTACTCTTGATAAGATGCAGACCTAACATTTTCATCTGAGGTGTTCTACTGTCTATATGCAGACAACCTGAAATTGGGTAAACTGATAACATATGTTACTGATAAGGCATGTCTGCAAAATAACTTGATAAATTGACTATTTGGGTATAGGAGAATAATATGCTGATAAATACATCAAAAACTAAGCATATGTGATTTGGTAGGCATAAATTGAAAGGTGAATATTTAATACAGCACACAGTGATTGAAACTGTAGACTCATTTAAGGACTGGGTATATAGGTAGATTCAGCTATGAGTTTTTCTAATCATATCACCCAATTGGTTAATGATAGCTATAGAAATATAAGTTGTATAAAAAGATTTATAAAGTCTAGGAAATCAAAAATAATGAAGTCATTGTTTGTAAGTTAAATTAGACCCAAACTTGAGTATGGAATAACAATATGGTAACTCTATAAGAAAACAAACATGAGTAAACTGGAAATAGTACAATGGAAATATACCAAGGGTATCGATGAATGTGAACATTTAAGTTATTATGAAAGACTAAAATATTTGAACTTGTACTGTGTCTCTTACAGATATCTAAGAGGAGATCTAATTCACGTATATAGGGCATTTAATGACAACTACGTCTAGGAATGTTCGGGGTTAACAAAAAGTACTAGAGAATCATCAGACAACCGATATAGGAGATAGGGGTCTGAATAGAGAGATGAAAAGTCAGCAAGCAAAGGAGAGTGGTAGTACTAAAACTGAATTAATCCTCAAGGCTTGGTGAGTACCTTCATGAGGTGAACCCTGTTTTCACAAAATCTCACCAAGGTGACACTGATATATAGACTGTATTTATATAGCATATATCATGGACAAAAATAGGTCAAAAATTTAAAAAAGATAGCTGGGTTCAGAAGACCCAGAATAAAAAAGTGCCCGATTCTGGTAGGCACACTGGTGCTATGACTGGAAAAGATGACAGTGTAGAATCCTCAAAATATGGAAACATTCCTACAATGGGGCCAGACCAAGCCCAGGGGGAGGATGGCCCCCCTGTTGTACAAGGAAGTAGCAGTCCACAAAAATCACAAAAACTGATAGGCCAAAGAAGAACCATAAAGATGATAAAGTGGACTACTGAGGATAAGAAAGAAATTCTATATTGTTATTATTATGCAAAAAACCCAGAATTTCCAGACACAAGTTATACAAAATGATTAAGAGAGAAATTAGAGGAAAAAAAAATACTTTCACAAGAAAAACTGTCAGAAGCTTCAAATGAAAATTTGTGTTCATTAATACAACAGATTTGTGAAAAACAGTATATAGATCAAGAAACCTTGATCTGTTTGGAAAAAGAAGCATCTGAGGAAGTGCAAAAATATAAACAACAAAACCAAGAGATATTTGAAAAGTATAAAAAAGAATTATGGACATGGGAAAGAGAGATTTAATATAGTGCAATATTTTTGCAAAGGATAAAGTCAAATTAATCATTGTAGAGAAGGCAGCCACAAAGATATTTGAAGAAAAATACAGGCAAAGGCATCTAGATATGTAAAATTTCACAATAAAAATAATATCACAAAGATGGAATGTAAAAAAGAAGATCAGTAAAGTAGAAGTTAAAAAATAGAAGTTGAAGTTATGTGCCTGCAAAGTGAAGGATTTGATGTAGAAGGCCTAACACAGGTTACATCACAGCAGGCTGGAGTGAGTCCCCAAAGCAGGGAGAAACAGAAAGATCAGAAAACATCTGAAGATGAAATATGAACATGGGAAAGAAAACGAGATTTAATATGGTGCAATATTTATGCAAAGGAGAAAACAAAACTAACCGATACAAAAAGAGCAACACCAAAGATATTTGAAGAGAAATATAGACAAAGGAATCAGGACATGGAAAACTTTACAATGCAAAAAATAAGAAGACAAAGAGGAAAAGTAGAAAAGGAGATTAGTAATGGAGAAGTTAAAGAAACTGAAACTAAGGTTATGGAGTACCTGCAAAGCGAAGGATTTTGTGTAAAAAATTTAATTCGGAAAGCACCACAACAGGATAGAGTAATGGATATCCAAATTAAGGGAAAACAAGTGGAACAGGAAGCAATTGGTCAGGTGCCATATGAAGATAATTTGGAGCCTTCCACAGGAAACCAGTATAAACATTCACTTGAAGCCAGACAGTAAAGGAAGGAACAGGAAACTGTGGAAACTGATGCAGTCAATGTTGAGGAGTGATGGGCCAGTGAGTTCCCGTATGATAGAGCAATGGATGGCACAGGATGGAATTGAAGAGAATGTGTCACAGGAAGATACTATAGAACTTTCTATAAAATGCCTGCAGGAATTGGAAAACAAGGGATGTGCCCTCAATTTGGAAGAAAATGAGCTAAGAGAAAAATTGCTTGATTTCATAGACATGGACAGATATATCAAGATCAATGAAAGAAAGAGACTGCAGAAGGTTAATAAAACCCCAAAAGTTAGAAGTCTGATAAAACAAATGAACACAGTAATTAGGACTGCTCAAAGAGATCCATGTGATGTAACAGAAGTAAACAGGTTGTATTACAGTGCAGCTAAATTAATAACTGATAAAGTTCTACCATAAGAACACAGTGTAGTGAGGGAAAGGAAGGGGAGAAATTGAATATCATCATGGAAATATCGAATAGAGAAAACTATAAAGCAATTAAGACAAGAAGTGTCACTGATAGAAGACTATAGAAGAGGGAATAGAGCAACAAAAATACTAAGAAAGATAGATGTGATAAAAGCAATGCACAGTGTTAGAAAAAAACAGGATCTATCATACACTGTCAGAAATAACAAACTAAAAATTACAGCACAGGTGGAAAAACTTAAAAGATTCAAAGATACATATAAAGGAAAAGTGCAAAATAAGCAATTTATTGATGACCCAAAAAGGTTTTATAGGGAATTGGGAAATAAGGTAAAAGGAATTGAAAGACTACCAAAAAAAGAAGAAATAGATACATTTTGGAGAAGTATCTATGAAGAGCCTGTGGAACATAACAAAGATGCTAAATGGAGAGAAGAAGTAAAAGAAAGAATATGAAGTTCAAATTTACAGGATATGGAATGAGATGAAGTAATAGCCAGAGAGACTGAAACAAAGTTAAGAAAAGCCTCTAACTGTAAAACCCCAGGTACAGATGCAGTGCCTAACTTCTGGCTAAAAGTGTTAGCATCTTTACATAAAGATTTAGCCATGAGTAAGAATTATTTATATGTGCACCCAGAACAGACACCGACCTTGACTAAAAACAGGCAAACAATGCTCCTACTTAAGAGAGAACCTGCAAGCTACCCTAAAAATTATAGACCAATAACCTGCCTTCCGACGACGTATAAACTATACACGGGAACTGACGCCAACAGAGTTTATAATCATTTAGAAGAAAATTCAATTATGGCAGTAGAACAAAAGGGCAATGAAAGAAAGTCATATGGAACAAAGGATCCTTTATTGTTAAATAAAGTCATAGTGGAGAACTCTAAAAAGGGTAAGAATCTAAGTATGACATAGATTGACTACAAAAAAGCATTTGATAGTATCCCTCATTCATGGATAAAACAGTGCTTAAAATGTATAAGATACACTCCACACTGATCAACTACATTACAGTGACCATGAAACAGTGGCAGATCACTTTGCAATTAAGCCATGATAAAGGGCAAATTGTTATTCCAAGGATAAAATTTCAAAGGGGGATATTCCAGGGTGACTCTCTGTCACTGTTACTATTCTGTCTTGCCCTTAATCCATTAAACTGTTTACTCAACAGCTTAGGTCATGGCTATAATCTGGTTCCTAGAAAACAACAAAGTGAAAAGACTTCTCACCTTCTTTTTGTTGATGATTTAAAATTGTATAGCTCATCAGATGAGGAACTGAAAGCACAACTGCAAGTTCTCAAAACTTTTTCAGATGGTATACGAATGTCATTTGGTCTTGATAAATGTGCAAAAGCAACCTTTAAAGCAAGAAAACTGCAACGCCAGGAAAATATCAGTTTGGGACAAAAATGTGATATAAATGAACTTGAGCATGAAGGAGTGTATAAATATTTGGGAATTGATGAAGGATCCACAATAAAACACAAACACATGTGAATAAAACTTAGTAAATGATACTTCAGAAGACTTAAATTAATCCTGAAAACCGCACTGACATCTAGGAACAAAATCCCGGCTATAAACCAATTTGCTCTTCCTGTCCTAACTTACAGTTTTGGAGTGATTGATTGGCCCCAAAACGTGTTGGATAGATTAGACAGGAAAACAAGAAGGATGCTTCAATCTCACCAAATGATTTATAAAAATCAGTGCATACCAAGATTATATATTCCCTGTTCTGAAAGAGGGATGGGCCTCCTTGAAATTGATTATATGTATAGATCTGCAGTTGTGGGACTTCACATATCTGCTGACCTCACATGACTCAAATATAGCGAAAGTTTTGAAACATGAGGAGAATAAATCTAAGATGACTTCTCTGCTTAATCAAGCAGAAGCTTATTGGCATCAAGCAGGAATGGAAATCAAACCAGAAGTAGATAAAAATCAGGCAGCAACTGAATGTGCCAAAAAACAAAAGAAAGAATATAAGGTGAAGGATCAGATGAGAAGGCAAGAAATGTGGAAAAAGCATAAATTTGGTTGGAAGTATAGAAAACTTCTGAAAGAACCTCATGTTATCAGGAACAAACACAGGCATGGTTAAGAAGAGGTGAATTCAAACCAAGAGGTGAAAGGTTAATATTGACAGCCCAAGATAGTTGGTTGCATACACGTTGGTTTATAAACTCTATTGAACATGTAGAAGAAACAGACAAATGTAGGTTTTGTAAAACTGAAGTGGAAACAGTTGCACACCCTGTTGCTGGTTGCGACATGCTAATGGCAGAAGGACTGTATACTGAAAGGCATAATAATGTGGCAAAACTGTTGCACTGGGGAATGTGTAAATATTATGGTACTGAAGTGGCTGAAAAACACTGGAAACCTGAGCCATAAAGCGTCATAGAAAATGAAGAGGTCTACATCACTTGGGATCATCCACTAACAACAGTTCAAATGATAGATGCTAGAAAACCGGATATAGAGGTCCAAGAGAAGAAGATAAAAGTAGCATTGATCATTGAAATTGCCTTGCCCAGTGACTACAGTATCTTGCATATAGAGAGACACAAAGTCATAAAATATCAAGACCTGCAGGCAGAAATGAGAGCAATATGGAAGAAAGATACCCAGATACTTCTCATAGTAGTAGAAGCAACGGGTCTTATAAAAAAGAATCTAAAATCGTATTTAGATATGTTACTAATATATGTAACTCCATATGAATTGCAGAAGGAGTCATTACTGGGCACACTGTGGGTACTGCGAAGAGCACTATTGGCTGACATCAAAGAGTGAAACAATACTAATTTTATGAGCTTTAATCATACTTTGACTTAGGAATGGGGTTCATTCCCGTCATGGTATTAGAAACCCAAAAGACTTGGAGAAATTAAAAAAGAGATTCTATAGGAATGAGAAGGGTACTAATTGGTTCTCTGACAGAGTAGCTGATGCATGAAACAGACTACCAAATTACATTAAAGCAAGTACTAGTTTTAATATTTTTAAGAACAGCCTGAATACTTATTATGGAAACAAGTTTTTGGTATAATGGAAAGCTAGAAGGGCATTAATGCCCATGCTTGAAATATTTGTATGCATGCATGTATGTATGTATGCATGTATGGTATGTATGCATATATGTCTGTATACTATTTTCCTAGGGTAGCACGACTAAGCTAAATATGCTCTGAAATGGCCCCACCTTCCTTGCTGCTGCTCATTGCACTATTTTTTGCAATGTAGTGTGCTGACTGTTTATGAATCCCATGGCATATTTCAGAAGTTACAATGTAATTTTCATACCTTATTGTTTGTACTTACATACTTTACATTTATTTTGTTATAGGGGCATCAGAAATGAAATGAATGAAGATGAAAACTGTATTAACTATATATGTATATATATATATATATATATATATATATATATATATATATATATATATATATATATATATATACCAAAGACAAGTTAAAAAGTGAACATTAATTCAAGGCAGTAATTCCTTGCAGCTTAGAGTAGATACTTGAAAATTGTCTGCAGCCAAAGAAACACCCGCAGGACTCCACTTTCCTGAAATTACTATCTGTTATGCTTTCCATGTTAGCCAGCTCTTTATGCATAGGAAGTACAATAGATCATCCCCTCCTGCAAGCAAAGGTCTTAGGTGCCTGTGAATGTAACAAGTCAGTAATATAACAATTTATTTATGGGTGCACAACATTCCCTTCTTGCAGTAAAAGCATACATAATTTTAAAATAATTATCTTATTATGGACCAATCTGCATACATTTACAGAGTAACATTATATAGTATGTGACACAATGAGGGATAAATAGTGGAGGTGGTGGGGTTGAGATATTGGCATATTTTAAGCTATATTAGTAGACCTGTAAAATTATGAAATATAGCAGACCTTTAAGACACAATGCACACACATTCATAACCAGTAAACCCCTCTTTTTTTCTCCTATTTCTCTCATACCTCTGCATCTTCTGAGCATATTGCCTGTAACAGGAATCAGTACCAGATGACAGTTGCCAGGCTGGTATCTTGACCTCATAAGTATGAAAATGCTCAAGAAAAGAAAATAATATATATGTATGTAACATAAAAATACAATTGTACTGCTTAACTAAGTAAAAATTATTAACTTGTCAGGCTATCACACCTGCAGCATCAGTTAAGAGATCAGTATGCATTGATATTTATGGGACTTTATTATGTTGAATCAGTCAAGCAGAAGGAAATCTAGTATGTAAGTGACTAATAATTACTTTGGAAGTGAAAGCACCCCTGAATGAATCAATAGTTCTCAGTATTTACTGCTACACTGCTTCATTGCAGATTGCATATAACATGTTGAAGAAATGAAAAATTATTCAGTAATATTACAGGAAACAAAGCAATTGTAAAGAAAGTACACCTGAACCTTAAACAGTACATGCCAGTATTTACTCATTGCATTACTAACCATAGAAGAAAAACTAAAATTTGGTATTTACCTACAACAAAACATCAAAAAAAAAATCAGAAAGTCGAAATGCTCTATAAGCACAACCAATTCCTTAGCCCCTCTTCCAAACAAACACTTGCTTCTGCTTACCTACTTCCTTCACTAATGTGTGGGGCCTGACTACTCACCAACCTCCAAACCACTCTAAAGGCCAAACCCGAGACTTGTTATAATAAAATTGCAAAATTTTCAACAAATTACAAAAACTCCTCCCATATCTGTACTGCTCTTCTCCCCCTAAAATGGCTCGAACTTTCAAACTACCTCAGCTATCTGCAAATTACTACTGCTCACAAACTTATCTTTAAACCTTATGACTGTCCTGCCCTTAGTTCTATCCTCTCTTTTTACCTGCCAAATAGACCCCTTAGATCAGAGAATCAGCAACATCTTCAGGTTCACAAACCTAACCTGCCACCAGGCCAACTTCTCGTCTATTCTTTAGCCAAGGACTGGAATGTTCTCCCATTAGCTATCAGAACAATCCAAAATCCTGCCCACTTCAGAACTTCTATCCACACTTACCTATCTTCCACCTGAAACTGTTCCTGCAGTCACTTATCTTCCACATGGAACTGTTCATGCACTCAGCCCCCTTGAAAACCTCTCAGATGACACACTGTCCTCTGCACTCTATACTGTGTTTTATCTATAAATGTTCTATGCAATACCACTATACTGCTAATTGTGCTTACAATCTCAGTAGTCCAATTATTGTTAAAAATGATATACTATCATTGTATATAATTGCATATAATTGTATTTATACTGAGTGTGCTGAGTGTGTTTACAACTCTGTTATTACTACATTGTCAGGCAGGGCCATTCTACCTATGTACATAATTTTATATTGAATGTACTTTTCATTGTGCTGAAGAGCTTTTCTCCCCAGGTCTCCACTGAAAACAGGCTCTGTATTACCCAGTCCACTTTCACAGTTATCAAACTGCAAATAAATAAATAAATTCATTAATAAATAAATAATAGATGTGTATGTAGAAGAGAATAATTACAGTGTCACAGTTAGCAAGAAATTGCTCCTTCTTTCAGTCTTGTGTCATTGAAATTAAAATATTTTGTACCTAATATTTTGTTGACTTCATTTTTCTCTCCCTTTTTCTGTCTGTCTCTTTTTGTTTTTTCTTTTTCTCCCTTTTATGTTCTAGTTTCTGCATGTCGAGTGTCCAAGGCCACTCTGCTACAAGCCTCCCAGGTGAGGAGGAGGATTATCACTTCCCCTGTCTCTCAGAACACTACAGTAAACTTTCAGTTAACCGGCACCCATGGGGATTGGTAGATGCCGGATAACTGTAGTTTCTGGTTGTTTGAGAGTTACTATTAAAATAGGCCTGACTAATACTGTACTCATTACTATTTATTTGGTTTGACTTGCTCTAAGGTTGGGGATAGAGGGAATTTATTCCTATCTTCCTTTTCAAAACTATAAAACTCTAAAAACATGAGGTATGTTTCTGTGGGTGGGAGGGACAGAAAGTGCAACACATGAAAATTGTACTGCATTTCCTCGATTTTTTTTTTTTTTGCTGGTTGCTTGAGACTGCCGGTTGCTTGAGTTCCAGTTAACTGAGTTTACTGTACTTTACTGTACTTTACTGGCTGATGGTGATGGCTCCATCTTGTGGCATCTCAGATCATAATAGCCTGGTAAGCCAGAGCCATAGTTTTCAGGACCTAGTAAAGGATACGGTTGAGAAGGCCATGCAAAGGTGTTGGCATCCATATGTTTTCCTCCAGTAGGTACAAGACTCACTGATCCACGTGGATCTAGCCATTGTACCACCAGAGGCCCTGAGCCCTGCATTATTGATGTTAACTCACCCAGGCCCATCAGGGTGTGGAGGAAGTTTGATGCCCCCCCTCAGACAAGAGTGAGTACTGCACCCCAGACCTCCTCCCAATCACTTTTGTGTCTGTATACCAAATACTTGTCTTCCCCTCCCACTGTCAGATCACCATAGTGTTCCTGTCTGTCTTGTTTACCATTTATGTTGTGCCTTTAAATAATTAATTGACCCCTTCTCTCTCTTTGACATACCCTACCCTTCTTTCTTCCCCAGCTTTTCTTATTAAAGAAAATGAACAGAAAATGAATGACTTTTGTGATGCCCCTGCACTGGCTCAGTAATCAAGGAGCCTCAATCCTCACTACTGGCAACAGCTAGGGGACGTACACACTGCAAGGATGACATGTGCACACACACAGTAAAGTGCAATTTCCCTTAAGAGCACACAGAGATCACAGTCAGTGTGGGGCTGGTTTCTTCCTCTCTCTCCAGATCCCCAATAAGACTCTCCACTGGCACAGCTATATGGTTGAGATCTCAGCCAAGTGGCCAAGCTAAGACCTCCAGCACCCTCTCTGTTCAACCAGTGCTTCATGTCCCTGCCCAAGTAGCTGACACACACACACACACACACACACACACACACACACACACACACACACACACACACACACACACACACACTTTGATATTTGATTGATATATACACACACACACATACACATACCTGGGAAAGGCTGACACAGGTTTACTAGCTATGCCTCCTTTTTGCCCAGATCATAAGGTAGTTCCAGCTGCCACCAGCCACCCTTATCAGCTACTATAAGGCCCTTACCAAAGTGTGTAATGCTACTATTAATCCAAATGGTAGTTTTGACCAAGCAAGCCTATTGGAGTGGCCCGTACAGTGTCACCAAATACATATGCAAGTACTCTAACAGCTTAAATATGTCTCACAAATATCAGCCAAAGATAGATTTAAATATATTTAATAATCAATAATAAAAGAACAAGACAATACTCAGTCAATCAACACAGTTGCTTCAGAGGTCAAAATCACAGGAAATATTTTGAAACAACATTGCAGAACCATCTCAAATAAATGCAGAAAACATCTAAACTAATATTTACTCTATTTCTATCTATATCTAAGAGAGATACTATGCCCTAAATCTTACTTACAGACAGGCAAGTACAGATGATGATGATGAGTGGATGTTCTTGCTATGTCCAACACAAAATACAAAATGCACAGTCTCTCTCTCCCAGGGAGTTCTTAAATCAGTATCCGATTTTACTGCTGGGTAGCCTGGATAATATCACTTTTTGTCATTTGACTTCAGTTGCCAGGCTAAAACAGAAACTAATAGAATTTAACATCTCTGCGTTAAAATGCATATCTCTCA
Organism: Protopterus annectens; assembly: GCF_019279795.1. Classification (NCBI taxonomy): domain Eukaryota; kingdom Metazoa; phylum Chordata; order Ceratodontiformes; family Protopteridae; genus Protopterus; species Protopterus annectens. The sequence continues at coordinate 454,854,041 of NC_056728.1, read as the reverse complement.
AATGTCTGCAGATCTTGGAAGTCATAAAACAATAAAACACGTTACATTTTAAACCTAGTAATTACTTTTCTTTCAAGACAATAGCAAAACTTCTAGCTCTAAACATTGCGCCTGCTTCTGCATTGAAACTGAGAGATAACATCTCTTGTTTATGGCCCAGTTATAAAGTAACTTAACCTCAACTATTCTTAAGTTTTGCAAGTTAATCTTCTATGTTCCAGCAGGGTATGCCATGGTTACATTCTTGAAGTTCAGTACATAGCATACAGTCGTGTATAAATCATATCAGTATATTCACAAATGCCATAGAATTATTTACAAAATTCCAGATAGCTGGGCTAGTAGGGTGACATCACCCCCCCCCCCCCGAAAACTCAAGCTAGTTTTTCAAGTGATCCTTGAGAAACGTTGCTTGAGGGGGTTGAGCCTATCTGGAAATACCTTACCCTATTCCCTGTATTGAGAGACCATCTGCGTTGGCATCGCTAACCACACTGTGGTGCTGCACTGTCATATCATATGCTTGCAACCCTAGGCTCCACCTTAGTAACTTGGTATTTTCTGACTGGCTTAATGTAGCCATGTTAAGGGATTGTGGTCTGTAACTACAGTGAAGTTCCTTCCATACTGAAATTTCTGCAGTACCCACACTATGGCTAGGCATTTCTTTTCTACAGTTGCATAGCTTTCCTCACTGAGTTGGAGCCTATGACTGAGATATACCAGTGGGTGCTCTTCTCTGTCTGAAGAAACCTGGTTAAGTACAGCTCCCACCCCATAGTTTGAAGCATCCACCTGCACAACAAATTCTTTGCTGTAATCTGAACTGGCTAACACAGGGGGTCCTCCCAAAGCTCCTTTAAGCTTCTGGAATGCCTGCTCACTTTCTGGGGTCCACACTACCTTATCTGGCTTGTTTTTCCTTGTCAGGTCTGTGAGGGGAGCAGCTATGGCATTATAATTGGGGCAAACTTTCTGTAGTACCCTGCTGTCCCTAAGAATGCCCTCACTTGCTTTTGCTGGTAACAGGGGTAGGCCATGCCTAAATAGCTTCCATTTTGGCAGGTTCTGGCCTGATCTTACCACTCCCCACTCTATGGCCCAGGTAGGAGATCTCTGCCATTCCCAACTGACATTTGCTGGGCTTAATGGTCATCCCTGCATTCTGTAGTCTTCCCAGCACTTCTCTGACATGCTGAAGGTGTTCTTGCCAGGAATGGCTGTAGATGGCAAAATCATCTAGGTAAGCAAAGGCAAAATCTCCTGCTCCTGCTAGGATATGATCTACCAGCCTTTGGAAAGTCACTGGGGCATTTTTCATCCCAAAGGGCATCTTCGTGCACTCATGCAAGCCAAATGGAGTCACAAAAGCTGACCTCTCTCTCTAGCACTAGGAGTCAAGGGCACTTATCAGTAACTCTTGGTAAGATTAATGGTGGTAAGATACTTAGCTCCACCCAGCTGCTCTAGGGCTTCATCTTTCCTAGGCATGGGGTAAGCATCTGACTCTGTGTGACTATTAAATTTCATGTAGTCCACACAGAACCTGGTGCTGCCATCCTTCTTTGGTACCAGCACCACTGGGGAGGCCCAGAGACTGCTGGACTCTTGAATTACCCCTAGTTCCAACATTTCCTGTATCTCCTCCCTCAGAGTATGTTTGACTCTCTCAGACACCCTATGAGGGGCCTGCTTAATAGGGCTTTGGGGTCCTGTATCCATATAGTGCTGCACCAGGTGGGTACATGCTGGTTTCCCAGTGAACATGCCCCCAAGCTCCTGTAACACTGCTCGGATTTCTTGAATCTCGGTAGGAGATAGCTGCCGGGACATTGCTACCCCTTCCACTGAGGTGTCAGTCCAAGCCTCACTGAGGAGATCAGTCACCAAATCCACCTGCCATCCACTGCGAATGCTTAGCATAAGGGCCTCCCTATCATGGCAAGGTTTCATCATGTTAACATGGTACAGTTTGTGCCCCAGCCTCCTGCCTAGCAGTTCTATCATGTAGTTAACATCACTGGCCTTCCTTAACACCTTGTAGGGTCCCTCCCAAGCTGTCTGCAGCTTGCTGTGTCTGACAGAAATAAAAATCATTGTCTGCTGCCCCACAGCATACTCTCTAGCTTGAGTATTCCTGTCACACAAGACTTTTTTTTTGCTGTTGGGCTTCTGCCAGCTTCTCCTTAGGCCAAGCCCATGCGTTTCCTGGGCCTTGTCCTGAGGTTTAGGACATATGCCACAACAAACTCATTGTGGGATTTACACTCACCCTCACACTCATCTCGAATCAATTCTAGAGGTCCCCTCACCCTATGTCCATACAGTAAGTCAAAGCCTGAAAACCTATGGATTCCTGGGGAACCTCTCTGTAAGCAAACAACAGAAGGGGAAAATATTTGTCCCACTCCCTCTTAACCTGGTCTGCAAATGCCCATAGCATAGTCTTGAGTATAGAGTTTAATCTCTCAACAAGACCATTAGTCTGGGGATGGTAGGGGGATGGTCTTAAGGAGCTTCACCCCACAGTTCTTCCACAGACAAGCCAGCAGATCTGACATGAAACTGGCACCTCTGTCAGTATTTCTTTTGGAAAACCTACCTTACTGAAAATGTCTAACAAAGCATTTGCCACCTTTTCTGCCTTGATGGAGGACAGAGCCACTGCCTCAGGGTATCTGGTAGCATAATCTACTACCACTAGGATATACTTCTTCCCTGTGGAACTTGGGGTACTCAGAGGCCCCACAATATCCATAGCTACCCTCTGAAATGGCTCCTCAATCACAGCAAAGGCATCAAATGAGCTTTCACCTTGTCTCCTGCCTTGCCTATCTTTTGGCACTGCTCACAAGTCCTGCATTACCCTGTTACATCTCTGGAAATCCCAGGCCAATAAAAGTTCTGCATAATATGTCTCTTTGTACATTTTATGCCCAGATGACCTGCAAAGGGAATATCATGGGCTATGGGTAGAAGAGCCAGACATTAGGCTCTGGGCACTACCAAATGCTGTACTCTCTCACCCTCTAGCCCTCTGTCAGGGGTCCAGTTAACCCTTTGTCCCAGTATACAGATTTCCCCTTACCTTGAGAATCAGGTGCCTCACTAGCTACCTCCCTCAGGCCTTGTAATGTAGACTCTAGTCTAAGAGCTGAGCCTGTCTCAACTCTCTCTTTGTGACTCTTCCCAGAGCTCCTTCCACAGGACATCTGGTATCCTCTGATAGCAGTGCCTCACTGTCAGCCTGGGTACTACTACTGACCTCTGCTCTTGCAGTCACTCTGTCCAAGGGAACATCAGTACCCATAAGCAACTGTGGCTCACCTTCAGTCTCAATTCTACAGGGTAGCTCCCTCCCTGAAGCAGCCACCTTACCAGTTCTGACTGCAAGTGTGCAGTATGTCTTTGTCTCCCCCAGGCTACCAGACCCACATGCTTGTCTTCAAGCCTGACTGTGTGTAACTGCATGCACACATGGTACTGCATTATCAAAATCATTCCCTATCAGGACATCTACAGAGTTATCTTCAAGCACACTTACTTGCTGTCTTCCTTTTCCACCCTTCCAGTCAAGGTGAACCTTAGCCAAAGCTATTTGGAAATGGGGTCCCTCCTAAAGCTCTGACTGGAGTAGACTGCCCAAGCAAGTAGTGCTCCTCTGTAACCATTTCAGGCTTCACAATGGTTAGGTTAGAGGCTGAGTCTGTCTTAGCAGTGGCCTCTTTCCCATCCTATAAGATAGGATATAATCTCTTATGGTAGTTTAGTACCCTTGTTATCTTGACAACTTACTGCTGGCATTTTGTCATTCCCACTTACTGGCTTTCCCACCTTTTGTTCCCCACTTTGCCTCCATAGACATCTATATACTACATGGCCCCACTGATTACATTTAAAACATTTAACCTTTAGTCCTAGACATGTGCCTGGACTCGTGACTTCCCCTGCTACTGATGGACTGTGTTGGGGCAGTCTGGACTGTCAACCATAGGTTTCCTGAAACCCATGAGCAGCACTAGGTGTCCCTTTCCTGTGCAGTGATGCCCTGCTTGCTAGGTATAGGTCTCCCTTCTTCCCCAACTCATCTGCAGTATTGCATTGTCTATCAGATAACCAGATTCTCATGTCCTCAGGCAAAGTGCTAAGGGCTTGTTCCCTCACCAAAAGGTCTGCCAGCCCTTCAAAAGTGGTGATCTGACATCCACTCACCCACCTATGAAAATAAGTACTTAGCTCATGAATATATTCACACACACTTTCATCTGCCTTCTGTCCATGCTCATGAAACTTTTTCCTATAAGCTTCATTGTTAGCTTAAAACATTCTGGCAAACAGTTTTTAGAATATTATAATTTAAGCAGTAAGTATTAGGCAATTTTGAAATAGCAGTTACAGCTTTACCATGGAGTAAGGGGGTCAGGAATCATACCTGGAGCCCTTGATCAACATTATACTGTTTACATACCCTCTCAGGCATATGAATAAAAACTATCAAAAGTATCCCCCTCTGTAAGGTGTGGAAGAAATTTACTGACCTTTGTTGCTTCTGGGGTTCAGTTAGTCCCTTTCCCATTACCTCCATGATTTTGACGATAGAGTCAGCATCTCTTATTCATATTGTCTCTGCCTCTCCTTCTCCTCAGCCTCTAGAAGTCTCAGTTTCTCATTTTCCTCAGCCTCAGGGCATCTCAGTTTCTCATTTTCCTCAGGCTGTATGTCTCAGTCTGTCTGCTGCTTTTATCTGCAAATGCTTGACCTCCAGCTCAAGTGTCTTTAACTCCAGATGAATTTAAGTCTTCAGCGGAAAGGTTGAGCTGTCTTTCTGATAGTTATATATCTCCACAGCCAGTCCGATGGTCCTCCTGGTTGCTATTCTGTGATGCAGCTGTAACTAAAGCTGCAGTCAGTCATGTCTGCTTTAGTAAGTTTGACATGCACCAGTCCTTTATCCTGGCACATCTCAGCCAACTGGCTCTTTGTCAGCTTGCCATAATCCTCTGCTGACATGCTTGCCTGCTCTCCCTGACTAACTAAGCTAACAAAAAAATAAAACAATTGTGATGTAAAACTCTGAATGTTCACTGCATAGCTGATTGAGAGTACAAACACCTTCAGTGACCACTGTACACAGGCTACAGGAATTCAATATCCATGCCACTACAAGTCAATTCATATGCGATGTGGTTATCTCACCACTGTCAACCAATTAATATGTGATGTGGATATCAGATCACTGCCAAGAAATAAATATGCGATGCCCCTGTACTGGCCCAGTAATCAAGGAACCTCAATCTTCACCACTGGCAACAGCTAAGGGACGTACACACTGCAAGGATGACAAGTACACACACACAGTAAAGTGCAATTTTCCTTATGAGTACACAGAGATCACAGTCAGTGTGGGTCTGGTTTATCCCTCTCTCTCCAGACCCCAAATAAGAATCTCCACTGGCACAGCTATAGGGTTGAGATCTCAGCTGAGTGGCCAAGCTAAGACCTCCAGCACCCTATCTGTTCAACCAGTGCTTCGTGTCCCTGCACAAGTAGCTGACACACGCACACACTTTGAGATTTGATTGATATACACACATGCACATACACACACCTGGGAAAGGCTGACAGGTTTACTAGCTCTGTCTCCTTTTTGCCCAGACTATAAGGTAGTTCCAGCTGCCACCAGCCACCCTTATCAGCTACTATAAGGCCCTTACCAAAGGGTGTCCAATCCTACTGTGTAATGTTACAATTAATCCAAATGGTAGTTTTGACCAAGCAAGGCTATTGGGGGTCTATATTATGTGATGGAAAAATCTCTTCTTTGAACACATAATAATTGACAAATATACAGCAAACGTCATAAACCATGAATGGCCATGTCCTCAATTTTTTTTCTCGGGAGAAAATTCAGTTGGCCGTTATCGGGAATCACCCTTTTCTTCAATGTAGAGTGATTTTGGAGTTGGTATATTTAGTTAGGGGGTGTGTGGGGGGAGAAGCCCCCCCCCCCCTTGATTAGTGTTTTAAAGTTTGTTTTTTATTTAATGGCCACATTAATTTTTTCCCCAGGAAAAAAATTGAGGACGTGGCCATTCACGGTTTACACTGTTCGCTGTATATGTGTCAATTATTGTGTGTTCAAAGAAGAGATTCTTCAATCACATAATATAGACCCAGGCTATTGGAATAGCCTGTACAGTGTTACCAAATACATATGCAAGTACTCTGAGAGCTTAAGTATATCTCACAAATATCAGCCAAATATAGTTTAAATATATCTAATAATAAATAATAAAAAAAACAAGACAACACTCAGTCAATCCACACAGTTACTTCAGAGTTCAAAATTACAGGAAATAGTTTAAAACAACATTGCAGGGCAGTCTCAAATAAATACAGAACACATCTAAATTAATCTTTACTATATTCCTATTTATATCTAAGAGAGATACTATGCCCTGAATCTTACTTGCATTCAGGCGAGTGCAGATGATGATGAGTGGATGTCCTTGCAAGGTCCAAGACAAAATACAAAATGCACAGTCTCTCTCTGAGAGAGTTCTTAAATCCATGTCATATTTTACTCCTGGTTTAGGCAGGATGACATCACTTTTTGTCACCTGACTTCAGTTGCCAGCTAAAACAGAAACTAATAGGATTTAACATCTCTGTGTTAAAAATACATATATATCTCAGATGTTTGCAGATCTTTGAAGTCATAAAACAATAAAACACTTTACATTTTAAACCTAGTAATTACTTTTCTTTCAAGACAATAGCAAAACTTCTAGCTCTAGGCATTGTGCCTGCTTCTGCATTGAACTTGAGAGGTAACAGCTCTTGTTTATGGCCCAGCTATAAAGTAATTTAACCTCAAGTATTCTTAAGTTTTGCAAGTTAATCTTCTATGTTCCAGCAGGGTATATTGTTACATTCTTGAAGCTCAGTACATAACATACAGTTCTGTATAAATCATATTAATATTTACAAATGACATAGAATTACTTGCAATATTCCAGTTAGCTGGGGTGGCAGTGAGACAAATTCAATAATTGACTTAGTTTCTGGTGTCATTCTAAGGAGGAACAATATTTGTTAGCACTGGTACAAGGTGGTCAACAGATCACACTGTTTTGCCAAGGATGGTCTGCAATGCAAACCTTCTAGGATTTCAAATATTTTCTAAAATATTGTTCTCTACCATAATGCCATTTTTAGACAATACCAAACTGAAAATCCTTCCAATATAGCAAATCAAAACCAAGAAGATCTAAAGGTGCTACTGCTCAATGCCAGGAGTCTAAACAAGAAACTCTACTCCCTACAAGCTCCCCCCACCATAGAAAATAGTGATGTCTGTGCAGTCACTGGGACATACCACTGAGAACGCCTCGGCAGAGAAATGCTATAATGCCTTCCACGCATTTAGACAAGCTATTACACAGGCAGGGACTAAAGGTGGTGGTGTCTCAATTTACATAAAAAATAAATATACCTCCAGGCTGTTCAAATAGGATGATGTGTTTCAAATTCTCCACATTCAAATTCCCATAGGCAAAATCACTTACTTGTTCCTTGCAAGCTATAGGTCCCCCTCTATGACCCAAGAAACCCACAACACATATTTAAGCTTACCTGTGACATTCATCATTCAACCAAATATTATATTCATGGATGATTTTATTTACCCCATTATTAATTGGGATTCATATGCAACACCAAACATATAGCCACAGATATTCATGATTTCCTGTACTAAGTACAAACTCCTTGGATCAGACTGTCACTATGCTGACCAGGGGTTCGAACATATTGGATCAGGTCCTCATTAATATGGGAAAATGCTGCACAGCTCCTTTTTCACATCTACTTCTCTGAAATCTAGGCTAATGTCAATGGCCTTCTGGCTGATCATATTTATAGACAATTGCAAATTAGGAGCAGTCATAGAATCCCCACCAACATTAATGTTTTCCAAGAACGGCTGACATAGACAAATAATTAGTGTCAGAGCCATAGACTAAAACTAAATGCCAACAGATGCATCATAAAATCCTTTGGGAAGTTGGCCACCCCTGGTGACTACCATATTGACAACACACCTCTAAGAGCCAACCCAGTAGTCAGAGACTTGAGGATACATGTAGACAGTAATCTAGGCTTCAATCATCATATGTCTACAGTAGTGATGAAATCATTCAATGTTGCACAACTTATAAACTAAGATATGGCATCTAGGGCCATGGAGGTCATTGTTCCACTGTATTTGGTGTCCATCAGACCTATCATTGAAAATACAGGGTAAAAATAGCATGCCCTGTGCAGACCACTTTAAAACCCTATCTCTGTATTCTGTCTTCAACAGCTGTTGAGGAGAGATCTATGCCTGGCATACAGGGTATATTTGGAACTCACTCTGATGGACCTCCTTCATATCCACAATAACAAAAAGCACCAGTATTAACCATTTTAAAGACTTAAACATTGCCTGTAATATAAATGGGACCTGCTGGAAAGACAGATATGCATACGAGAGACTACCTTTTTATGGAACAAGATCTCCATCAATATAAAACAGAGTTTCTCACTAAAGTAGATCAAGTGTAACTTGGACAACTGGATGGGAAACTGGAAATTCATCCTTGGTTTGGCACCTATGTCTCTAATGGACACAGGCAGGCTGCAGATGGTTAATCTTCCAGGCCCCTGCTTGCAAATTTTTCATCTTCTAAGCCCCTGCTTACACTACAAAGGGTAACAGAGCATGTCAGAGCTTACAAAGTTTAGGGTATATACTTGGATGATGACCATTATGTCCTTTATAAGCCTAGCCATGCAACCCAAATGTATCCCACAAGTTATTTATTGTACCTTAGAGGTTAGTTTAAGGGGTGCATGTTAGTTAAGGCATTATTGAATGCTTGTCTGTGTTCATCAGTGACATAGGTGTCAGATCTGGGATGAATTTTCAATTTTCCATTTACTTGTCCAGATTACACTTTAATAAGTTTAGGAAAGGGCTCTGCTTCACATGGAAGTAAAGCCTATTCCAGAAAATGGAAATTGTCGGAGATGCATAGCTGTCCCTCCAACACGCCCTATGTAAGTAAAGTTTAAATCTTTGGCTCTAGCAGTTTTGGTGCTAGTATTTGGAATGTATGGCTGGGATTACAAAAGGAGAGGCCAGCAGACTATAGCAAATTTATGCTTTATTATAGCATAAATTAAAAGAGCAATAACAGACCAGTTTTGGCTACAAAAATCAAATAGCCTTCATCAGTGTCAGTACAAACACTATAACCCCATTGTTCTGTTTTATACTCAGCCTACCACCAAAATTAAAGCCCATCACAAATTCTCATTGAGACCTGGTGGAAATAAACCACCCAACTTAATAATCCACTTCTTTTGTATTTAGTGGGTTGCATTCCTTGTGGACACTGCACTCATTGTCAGAGGGTTACAAAATCCAAACAATTCACCAGCAAGAAAACTGGAACTGTATGTGACATCAGGTTCTATGCCAATTGTGGTACTGACTGGGTAATCTATCTTGTGACATGCACCTGCTCAGCTTTTTATGTAGGGCAAACTTCCAGACCCTTATGGGATATCTGAACACTGCAGTGACATTATGACCAAAAATCCTAGCAATGCCCTTTATAAACATTCACTGGTACACAGGAATGCAAATTTTAGATTTACTGTTATAGATAGGATCGTGGGTATCAGGATCAATAAAGCTGGGTGGCATTCAATATTAAATACAAAATAAAAGAAGTGGATTATTAAGTTGGGTGGTTTATTTCCACCAGGTCTCAATGAGAATTTGTGAACAACCAATGGGCTTCAATTTTGGTGGTAGGTTGAGTATAAAACAGAGCAATGTGGTTATAGTATTTGTACTGACACTGATCAAGGTTATTTGATTTTTGTAGCCGAAACCAGCTCTTTTCATTTATGCTATAATAATGCATTACTGTGCCACAGTCTGCTGGTCTCTCATTTTGTTACTTGGATTTCTGTATTTTGGGGGCGGGCAGTTGCCATACTTGCTGGGGCTGCTTCATTTTGTTTGGGATTACAAATGCCTATTAGTTGTTAGCCTTGTACACACCTATGGACCTATAAAAAAGTCTATCCCCACTAAATGTTAACCATCCTCTCCCACCACCTCCTGCACAATCTTCTTAATGTGTTTCTTTTGTATTTATCCTTTCTGCTTTCTCCTCAGCGGTGTCTTTTCCATTCCCAGCCCTCTAAAAAACATGACACAGTGTCTGTGTATAAGAGCACCCACAGAATGAACAAAAGACCTTAATACAGTCTGGGTACTTTGCAGGCCATCTGATCTTGGGTTGGCACAGGATCTCATGAGAAATCTCTGGAAATCCATACAGGCTCACACCCCATACCTCTTGTTGAAAATTAATGAAAATACATGGTAAAATTTGTCACTTTATGTACATCTATGTGAAGTGTGGGACTATGAATACCACCCAATAAATAAAGCACTGTGGTTTATTTTACAAAATCTAATAATTCACTGTTGCTGAATATAATGGAATCATCCTTTTCAAGCTATCAGAAAGTGTGTTAAAGGAATCTATTTGCTGACGTAACTAAATATGACTCTAAAATGGAAACATGGCACAACTAAATGAAAGTACTTTCTCATACACACACACACACACACACACACACACACACACACACACACACACACACACACACACACACACACGCACTGGCTTAGCACTACTGTCTGTTTACTATTTATTATTACTTATTAGATATTTACCTAATATGTAAGAACCTTATTGAACATATTGTGCTTTCTACTGATTGTGGCATATAAATATCACATCAGAGATTTTTGTACTCTGGGAATAACATTGCAGAAGACCACATTACTGTCATGCTGGGGGCATTTCTTGACCTGTAGTTATGCTGACTGGGGAACCTGTGCATGCAGTGCATGTGTGTGCATCTGTGCGCACCCGTGTGTGTGTGTGTGTGTGTGTGTGTGTGTGTGTGTGTGTGTGTGTGTGCACATGTGCACATGTGAGCAGGAGTGTCTGAGTGTCACTAATAATTCCATGCATAATTCCATGCCTGTGTATGGACGGGGGGGGGGGTGGATTATAGCACAGCTAGGATCTGTAATAGCTCTGCTGTAAATTAACCTCCCTGTCCAATAGCAGCTGGAGTATGTATGGTGTACAAGTTGTGTGCTTGTGTGTGTGTGTATTAGTCATTTTGTGCATTTCTGACAATTTGTGTACTAATATTATTAAGGAACTTAAGAACGTAAAGATTTTCCAAGAATGGGATTAGCCTATAATGCTGATGCTATAATTATACAAAAGATAGTAAAGGAGAACTGCAAAATTTTAAGAGAGAATCTGGTTTGTTTTCAATGCTTGGCAAAAGTCCAGAGCTCACTAAATGAAAAGGCAGTTACTTGAGTAATCTTTTTGAATAAAAAATAATAATTGAATTTTATTAAGTAATGATACAAGGGGAAATTATTGTGGTATATATAAAATATGCAAACACATGTTTAACAGTCCATAATTTTTGCATGCAGCATCAGGGAACATTTATGGTTTGAGTAAATACTGTAATTGTTATTTCTGTAAAGATGCTTGCATTGCTACGTGTAAAACATATCGCCCTTTTTATGTGAGAACTATTGCCAGAAAGTTGTTTCAGTGGTTGATGAATCATTTATGTGTTACTAGAACAATGGATAATTAACATTCATTTTATAGTCATTCTGAAAAATGTAATAGGTTTAAGAGATTTGTTTGAACTTGAAAATGTGGATGGCAAAAGGGAAAAAAATAATTATTTTTAGAAACAAAAGAAATACAACAGCAATTACAGCTGGGGATTAGTGTTTACCAGGGTTTAATAAGGTGGTGAACCTGAAGCCCAGGTTAAGAGAAAAAGTATTAGATTCTGAGATATTAAATCCATTTGCTTATTCTTGCTGTTTACAGATTTTTTTTACTGTAAGTGAAGCATCTATAATTACTTATTGTATCACAATCCATTTATTTGATTGCTTCAAAATGTCATGTGTTCTTAATCATGCATCTTTGAAGTCGTATTCAGTCTCTTGAATTTTTTAAAACATGTTAGTTTGAAAAAATCCATCATTATTTGTAGATGAAAGCTCTTACTTTGAATAAAATGTTGGGGTCCGTAACATTATTTCACTTTTTTTTTAATCTAAAATAAATACATTTATACACCCATCTGCTGCTGTCTAGTCACGTCTGACATTTAGTAACCCGGTCCACAGAGTTTACTAGGTACAATCTTTCTTGCTTTCTTTGTGCACAACATTACCAGCTGCTTAGATAACCCCATTCAGCTGTCCATTTTCTATCAGGTTTCATGACATGAACACTTCACTTTTTCACAAATATCAGCATACATATGGTGTGCACTTATATTTGTGTGTGTGTGTCCTGCTGCAGTATTCTGTCTGTGCATGGCTTCCAGTGCAATGCCTGTACTATACTGTTTCTTGCTTCCAGAATAACATGGCAGTGTTTTGCAGCTTCATCATGCACAAACTGCAAGATGCAGTCCCTTCGGCCAGCTGACTGCAGTAGGACCTACAACATTCAGAGCTGTATAGGATAATGGTAAGCAGAACCAAGATGGCTCTTTCTAGGGTCGATTCCAAAAATGAGAGACTCTTATCTGTGCAAAAGACTGTCTCTGGCAGTTTTCTGTTGAGGACTTCAGGTGCTATTTGGTTAGAAGAATCATGTATGAGATTATCCTTTAATATGTGTTTATGTGTGGCATGTAAGCGGGAAGTACTTACAGTATCATGGAGTGGGGTTGCAATATTCAGACAATGCAAAATCTTGACCAAAGCACACTGTTTTTTATACATCTTGCACTACTGTTTTGATAAGTTAATGTGCTCAACTTCTCTTTTAATGCCAGCAATGGTTTAAAAACACAAAAGAGTGTGCTAAGTCAACAGTTAGCAAACTATATACACATTCTGCCGGTTAAAATTAATTTTATAGGATATTGGTTCCATTATTTTAAAAATCACTGTATTTTCTAAAAGTGTTATAACAGATTAACATGGAGAATACTGAAGGAGGGGCAAAGCCAAGTGCAAATACTTGTATACTATTGTCTATAATGTGTACCTTGTATTTCATCTGAATCCAGTTGTTTTTCACACCCATGCTAAAACCAAAAACTGCAATGTACCTTTCTAAGTTGAGAACACAAGTACAGCTGGAAATCAGACACATTATTTTATTACTATAAAAAGCTTTTTGTACATCTGGTGATTTGCACAATGAAGAGAAATGGGTTGATTAAACTAATCTTCTTATAATAGACACATTTCATGCCCTCCTACATTGCTTGTTAAACAAACAAAATAGTATTTTGACAATACACTTGATTACAAGTTAGAAATCTAGGAGAAACATTATACCATATTGCAAAAAGCACTTCTGAAATATAGAACAACTCAGAAATATCTGAAATAGCTAACAACCACTTATAAAATCCTGGTTTTCATAGGTTCCTAAGTTCATAGGATGATACTAGGCTACTGACCTTGAGGCCCTTATAAGCCTAGTCAAGAATTTCACCTATGTTCCCTCAAAGTCAGCACCTGTTTTCCGTGTCCAGCAGGGACACAAGGGAGATCTCAGGGGTGTATTTTCTGTTTCCCATCCAGTTGTCCAGGTTCCTCTTAAAGAGGGCTAGTGAGGTACTCTGCTTGATATTTAGAGGGAGTCTATTCCAGAGATGGGGGAGTCTTTGGGACACATGAATTTGTAATTGTCAGGAAAGTAACTCCATCGAAGGCTAATTTGATGGGCATAACTGTAGTGTAGACTTAGCTACAATGCCAATTAGCTAGTAGTATGCTACCTTTGTAGATAGTTTTAGCTTTTTATGTCAGTAGTTGTATACATGCCAATATAAATCAAAAGCCTGATCATTTTTAGCATTCTAAGCAAAATAATGAGTGCATCATAGCAAGATACTTGGATAATGACACAAATCAATGAGGCAGTCACATATTGTGAATTATATGCAGCAGGAATATCCCGTACTAAGTGTACCATATTCAAAACATCCCTGAATGTTTGGTGGACTTCTTTGAAAAGGTCACCAAAGCAATGGACGATGGCAAAATGGTTCACGCTGCCTACCTTGACCTGGCTAAGGAAGGTATTTGACATGATACCTTACACAGGCATTGTTGACAAACTCAAGAAGTTAAGCACAAACCCATATGTCACCCGATGGATATCCAGCTGATTCACAGACAGGACCCAGGAAGTTAGAACTGGGGAATCCACCTCTACAAAGAGGCCAGTCACAAATGGAGTCCCTCAGGGATCAGTCAAGGCCAATGTTAGTGGCCTCTGACTGACTAAATTTGCAGAGAATTGAAAATTAGTTGCTGCCATTGAATCCCCCACTACCACAAATGTTCTCCAGGATGGGCTGACATAAATAAACAACTGGTGTCAGAGCCATGGACTAAAACTAAATGCCAAAAAATGGATAATAGTTTCCTCCTGGAAGTCATCCACCCCTAGTAACTATCATATTAACAACACACCCCTAAGAATTGACCCAGTAGTCAGGGACTTGGGGGTACACATAGACAGTAATCGAACCTTTGAACATCACATGTCTGCAGTTGTCAGGAAATCATTCTATGTTGTGCATCTTATAAACAAAGGCATGGCATCTAGGCCCAAGGAAGTTATTATTCCACTGTATTTGGCATTTATCAGATGTATCATTGTACAATACCTTCTTTGGTATGTACCTAACCAGGCATATCCAACAAATGGAACATCCACAGAGGTTCCTCACTCAAATAATACAGGGCATAAGTAACATGTCCTGTGCAGACCACCTCAAGGCCCTATCCCTGTATTCTGTCTCCTACAGGCTGTTGAGAGGAGATCTGTGCCTGTCATACATGGTGTGGTCAAACCCCACTCTGATGGATCTTCTGCATATCTGCAAAACAAACAGCACCAAGATTACCCTTTCTAAAGACTTAAATGTTGCCTGTAATATAAATAGGACCTGCTGGAGAGGCAGGTATGTATCCCAGAGACTACCTCTTCTTTGGAACAGGCTTCCAATCCATGTGAAGCAGAGTTCCTCCCTAAACCAATTCAAGTGTAACTTGGACAATTGCATGGGGACAGGAAATTCATCCCTGGTTTGGCACCCATCTCTAATGGACACAGGAAGCCTGTTAATGGTTCATCTTCCAGGGCCATGCTTGTAAATGTTTCATCTCCCAAGCACCTGCTTATATTTATCAAGGGTATCAGAACTTGTTAGAGATTTCGGATGCATGGCTAGGCTTAAAAAGGCCATTCTGGTCGTTAGCCTAGCAAACACCTATGAACCTATGAACTTATGATTATTGAATAATGTTTTGGTTCAAGAGACAGGGATATCATGTTAACTGTAATGGATTATATGATCATAAGAAGTTACTAGGCTATTGGCCCTGAGGCCCATACAAACCTAGCCAAAAATTTAGCCCATGTTCTAAAAAGTCAGCACTCTACGCCACTGTCCAACAGGGGCACAAGTGGAATCCCAGGGGTGTATTTTCTGCTCCCCATTCAGTTATCTGGGTTGCACTTAAAAAGGGTTAATGAGGTACTCTGCTTGATGCGGACAGGGAGTCTATTCCACAAAAGAAGGAGTCTCTGGGACACAAAACAGTTCCAACAAGTCCTACTGATGTCACAGACCAGGTTGAGGTCGCGTGTGTGGATTATTTGAGTGGAGCTTGACTTGTGGATATGCAGCAGTCCCATCAGAGCGGAGTCAGAGATCACTTTGTATGCCAGACAGAGGTCACCTCTGAGGAGTCTATAGGAGACTGAGTAGAGGGACAGGGCCTGTAGCCTATCTGTGTAGAGTAGATGTTTGAGGCCCTGGATTCTCATGGTGAGGAACCTCTGTGGTCTCCCCAGCTGCTGCATGTGCTTTGTGAGGTACATGCCGAAAAGGGCATTGTACTCAATAATGGGGAAGAATACAGGGATGTTATGACCACCTTGTCCCTGAATGAGATACCCTTACTAATGAGGTGGGCCATGTAGAAAGCTTTCTGTACAATCGAGGCAATATGGTAGTCAAAAGTCAGTTTCCTATCAACCTGGGTGCCTACGTCCATCACAACTGATTGTTTGCTTAGGACCTTATTATCAATGTGATAATTTGTGGGGACATTACTCTCCCCAAAGGGAATGATGATGCATTTTTTATGATTCAGTTTGAAGGGATATTTCTGGCACCAGTCATTTGTTTGGGTGAGACCCTCTTGGAGCATGTCCACATCACTGGGGGAATTGATGACAGCACCCAGCTTGCAGTCGTCTGCAAACCTGGTCAGCCATATCCCATGGGTTTTGGCTTGCACCTCAGAAAAGTATATCTCAAACAGCAGAGGCCCCAAGACCGATCCCTGGGGTACACTGCTCATTACAGGTCTACTGCTTGAGGTGGCTTCCCCTGTTTTGACTAGGTAGGTTCTATCAGTAAACCAATGAGAATAATCCAAACAGTATAAACACTTGTAACAAATAAAGGACACCTCCAAAATATGGAATGAATAACTCCACCTTAATAATGAAATACACAACGACTAAGCACTTTCGCCAAAAGTTATTGTGGCCTCATCAGAGTCATCTCTCGAACTCAAAATTTGCTTTGGAGGATTTTACTAGTGCTCTTATTTGCTTGTTCAGGCTAAGGAGAGATTGTTTCCAATTAGGCACCTGATCCTTCTTGGTCCTGGGCAGCAACTTTTTCCTTTTGTCCTGTCAGGTATTCCTGACTCCATGCAGTTATATAAATGCTCATATAGTACTTTGGTGTAGGTTTGTACATATATGCCAGTTCCTATGGAGGGGGAGGGGGATGTGAAGCTGTTTATACCTTCCCTCAGGAGGTTGCATTCAGTTTTGGAGAAGTTTTTTTGTTTGACCCTAGTTAGAGGGGGTCGGGGGAGATGGTGACTTTGAAAGTGACAACTTTGTGGTCAGATATTACCAGGGATGATAACACTGTAGAGATGCTGCAATGGTTACTCATGTTGATTAGTACAAAGTCCAAGATATTTTCACCTGTTGTGGGGGTGTCGACCAACTGGTCCAAGGTATTTGCATTGATAAAATCAAGGAATCTCTGGGCAGATGTGTTTTGGCATGAGTATTTCTTCCAGTCTATGGTTGGATAGTTAAAGTCACCCAGGATCAGGGTAAAGGGTTGAATCCTGATAGAATCAAAGTGGTCCATATATGTGGAGTGGGCATCTTGACTCAAAGTTGGAGACCTGTAGCTAGCAATATGTTACAATAAATATATATTTTTCATATGCTTACTGTAACATTTTAACACTTTATGACCTGGTTCTTTATCATAGTGGAGATCTGCTTATAACCCAGGTGACTGGGATTTGATTGGGGGTTCCAACACTGGTGTTCCTGGCTGGAGATGACAGAGGAGTTAAGTGGTGGAACCACTTCACCTCTCTTTTGGGGGGATGCTGATGCTTGAGGGCACACACATGGGTATGATTATCTCTAATGGAGACTTCAGAGGACTACCTATTGTGTTTGTGGGAGGGGGGAGAGGAAGGGGAAGAGTTGTTTGGTAGCCATGCCCTGATATAAAGGGGAGAGCTGTCCAGTGTGGTCAATCCATTAGATGACCTCCTGAAGGTAGCCTTACCTACACAGGTGCAGGGTTGTAAGGCCAAGTATGAAATAATTTTCAGCCACTGACAGCTGCCTGAATGATGTCACTTCTTAGCCGACCCTCACTCTTGTGATGGAGAATGAATGGACCAATAAGACCAGAAAAGGATGAATAATCAGTAGGAGGTATGAGCAAAATAAAAAAAAAATGCATTTTAACACTGGGTAACTCTTTTTTAGCAAGACCATTTTACTGAATGTGCTTTCATTTCTCAGTAATACACACGCGCAATACAATTTTACAAAGAAAAAGAAGGGGAAAATTCTAATCTGCAGAGTTAAAAAAAGTTAAAAAAATAAATAAGTGAAATGTGACTATGTGTAGCACATGTTCACTTATAACTTCAGGTACTAGATATCCAAGACCTGCTTTCCTATTGCTGATTTATTAGATTATGATGGAGATTTCTTATTGCCTTTTTGTTTGATGATAACAGAGATTTTTGGTCTGGAAGTCACTGCTTTGTAAGTACAATTTCACTGAATTATACCCATTTCTGTCAATTATAGAAGGCCTAAAATGGTACAGTCCACTCAGTGGTGGTCACAGAGTTTTGTCCCTCACAGTCACATCACAGCAGTCATCCAAAATATGCAAGGCAAACTAAGAGATTTGAATGCTGTATGACAACATGTGTGCTACCTTAAATGACTCTGGAATGGTTTTATACCACTGGGTTGTAACAGAGTGATTTTGTGTGTTGTTTTAAGAACACTGCTGTTGGTCACTGTCTTTGTTTAATATGTATTCCCCTGTGATACCCAAGGATCACATGCAGTATTTACCATATTGTGCTGATTACCCATCATCCCCTGCTGCCTAGGGAGCACAATTATAAGGCTGCTGACAACACCGATATGCATACTACATGTTCTTTTCATGCTGGCCCTTTCAGCTGCAACACTGACATGCGTAAAGGAATATGTTACATACTAACAGAAAACTGTCTGTGCATGTGTTTAGACTAGTGGTGCATACAAGGCATGTGAGAGCCAGAGGTATGTAGTCATGCACAGAAATGAGTAGAAAGTAGTTCAGTGGGACAGAACTTGAAGGCTTCACGTTGCATGTTGTGTGCTGCAGTTTGGATTTAAATAGGTGTTGATTGATAGCTCTGACTGTCACTAAAGCATCTACGCATCATTAATGCTTTGTACCTTGTGTACCCTTTCATTAACTTAGTGGCAATGACAGTGAGTAAGAAACTGACACTGTAGTGGCATTGTCACCTCCCCTTCCATTTGCATCCATTGATGTTGAAGAGCATGTGCACTAATGCTGTGGGTTTGTGCATTAGACACATACTGGAATAGTATGACAATTGTGTAAAACAAAATCTTTTGGATGAGATGTTGAACTGAGTTCTAATCTACCTGAGTTGTTGACAGCTCAGATGGATATAAAAATGTCTCACAGTACTTATCCAACTTAATGAGAAAGAACAACACTGACTCTTCCCTGGAGATTGAACCTAGGACTTCTAATAATTTATGCAGTTGTCACTGTAGCTGGACCAGCAAGAAGGTTCTGGACAGTTAGGTATCCTGGACTCATACCTCATAACCTCTTAGTGCAAGAAATCTGGACAAAGCTCGACAAATTGGAGGGACAAAGGCCCCAAAATAGGGACATATTTTAAATATTGCTCTTATAAACTTAGAAGGTTGCTAGAGTAACAGGCTTTGTTTTAACATGTTTTCTGAAGGATTAGAAGTCTGAAACTCAAACATATCTCATTATTTAGTGACTTTAAGTCCTCAGCTCCTCCCAGTGATTTGCCAGAAAAACACACATTTTATGCGGAACAAGCGAAAAACATGAGCAAAAATCTGTGCATTCTGTAGAAATCTGGGCAGTTGAGAGGTATTTTCCCCAATAGCAGTTGTTTTTCCTTTCAGCTAGGAAACCACCATAATGGTGATTTCTTGCACACCCAAACATACAGTGCAGAAAAGCCAATTAACCTAGTATTGTATTAACAATCCAGTGAGAAAGGAAAACACTGACCCCTATCTGGGGACTGAACACATGCCCCCAGGAATCTGTACAGTTGTTACTGCCATTAGACCAAGGAGACTGAGGACAGTTAAATATGGCAGAAACAATCACACAGAATGTGGGGGGTCCTGGGTTCAGTCCCAGACAAGGGTTAGTGTTTTCCTTTCTCATTGTGTTATTAATATAGTACTTATCCAAACAGTAGGGAGTTGTATCAGATTACAACAAAAACATTACATTTTGCAGTTATACTTTGTAACATTCTGTTCAAGACATCACAACTTTTTTTCTTACCTCAATATTACCTCATTTTTCCACTTGATATGTCACATTTCTCTAACTTCTTCATTCTCATTCTTACACTTTGCTATATAAAACTACCTCACATCTTAATTCTAAATATGCCTTATGAACACTATAACTACAGTGTATTTTTCCTTCTGTATCATAGTAATCATCTTGCATAATGTTTTTAATTTGCATTTCCTGCAACCTGTATAACTGCACTCTTCTGTAATGTTATCAAAAATTTCTTGGACTATTTTACATTCCAAAACATTTGCTGAATTGTTTCAGGTTATTTTCTACATCCATTAGCTTAATACACTCTTTTCATTTTGCATCATGTTTTACCTTCAGTTATAGTTTTGCATGGGCTAACCTCTACATACTTAGTCTTTTGGCTTTCCTGGTTAGGGTCGCCACAGCAGAACTCCAGTCCGCTCATGATTGGCAGTGGATTTTTACGGTGCCGAGTTGCCAGCCCAACACCAAGCCTTCAAAGAAGGCATGCCCATTCATGCTCACACCTACCTGCATGTCTTTAGCATTACTCGACCATGGGGAGGACATACAGACTCCACACAGAAGGCACTCCAGCCGAGAATCGAATGGGAGAACCTCTTGCTCTGAGGCGACAATGCTAACCACTGCTCCACCGCAGCCTATGGGCTAGCTTCTACATAAAACCCCAAATTCTGCTTTTTCATTTTTTCTTCTTTTGTTCTTGTACAGACTTCCATATTTTTTAAATAATTTCTCAGCTTGCTAACTCATAATATAATTCCATAACAAAGTTTACGTAACTCCCACTTTATTCCTCACAATCTTCTAACATTAGCTGACATTTTCTGCATGATTTTACCATTTCATGTATATTTCCACCAAATGTATTTTCCAGTCATCTCTTTCCCATTTTATCCTTTGTATTAACCTTACATAGTTACAGAGCACTACAGATGCAATGTTTGCTCTCAGTTTGTTGATATTGAAGTATAGAGAATGTCAGAAGGAGTTGCTTTGTGTCTTTGAGGACTTAGAGAAAGCATATGACAGGGTGCTTAGAGAGAAGTTGTGGCATTGTATGAGGAAATCGGGAGTGGCAGAGAAGTATGTAAGAGTGGTACAGGATATGTCCAAGGGCAGTGTGACAATGGTGAGATCTGCAGTAGGAGTGTGAAGGATGCGTTCGAGGTGGAGGTGGGATTACATCAAGGATCATCTCTGAGCCCTTTCTTATTTGCAATGGTGATGGACAGGTTGACAGACAAGATTGGACAGGAGTCCGTCGACTATGATGTTTGCAGATGACATTGTGATCTGCAGTGAGAGTAGGGAACAGGTTGGGGAGACCCTGGAGAAGTGGAGATATGGTCTAGAAAGGAGACAAATGAAGGTCAGCAGGACTAAGATAGAATACATGTGTGTGAATGAAAGGGAGGACAGAGGAATGTGGAGGATGGTGAAGGTGGATGAGTTTAAATACTTGGGATCAACAGTTCAGAGTAATGGTGTGTGTGGAAGTGAGGTGAAGAAGAAGAGAGTGGAAGCAGGGTGGGGTGGGTGGAGAAGAGTATCAGGACTGATTTGTGACAGATATGTACCAGTAAGAGTGGAAGGGAAGGTCTACAAGATGGCAGTGAGACCAGCTATGTTATATGGATGGGAGATGGTGGCATTGATGAAAAGCCAGGAGTCAGAGCTGGAGGTGGTGGAGTTAACAATGTTACGATTTACATTGGGAGTGATGAGGATGGACAGGATTAGAAATGGGTATATTAGAGAGTCAGCTAAGATTGCATGGTTTGGAGACAAAGCCAGAATAGTGAGATTGCGTTGGTTTGGGCATGTGCTGAGGAGAGATGCTGGGTATATTGGAAGAAGGATGCTAAGGATGGAGCTGCCAGGTAAGCAGAAAAGAGGGAGGTCTAAGATAAGGTTTATGGATGTGGTGACAGAGGACATGTAGGTGTTTGCTGTGACAGGGGGGTCTATATTACGACATTGAAATGCCTAACAGTGAATATGAAAAGACCAACAAGTATTTAATGAAATCCATTTCCGCAATTCACTGAAAACTTGTCAGGCAAGCAAATACTTGCCCCGCAACACAACAAAACTAATTTTACCTAAAACAAAACCCACCCATGTCCCCCTAACTAAATATACCAACTCTGAGATCACACTACTGTGGAGATAAGGGCAAATTTGTGTAGTTGGCCAACTACATCTTTGCCTGTAAGAATTCATTGAATTGCATAAATGGATTTTGCTGGATACGTGTTGGCCTTTCGTATTCACTGTTACGGTGTTTCAACACTGTAATATAGACCCATGACAGAGCAAGATGTGGAGAACAGGAAGAAATGGAAACAGATGATCTGCTGTGGCAAGCCCTAAAAGTAGCAACCAAAGGAAAAAAATTTACAGAATAATCCCGCTTACTATCTTATCTATTTTTCCCAGATTTTGAGCCCATGTCCTTTACTGTTGACATCTGCTCATGTACTATAACCTGCTGTGTTTTCTACCCACAGTACATAAAAGAACACCAGACTAACCATATTTAGTACTCCTTTCTTTTCTGCAGTGTACAGTATCACTATTTCTATAGAATTTAATCTTGTTCCCATATATATCTAAAATGTATATCCAATATTCATCTCATTTAAATTGAATTTGGTAGCAAGAAAGCCAAAACCATATGTATTTTGTTTAAAATGATATATTAAAGTCATTCCACGTCTGCCATTTGTCCTATTTCCTGGAGTTTTTGGTTCCATTGCTTTTTGAAAACTTCTTCCAAAACACATACCCAAAATCTGAAAGTCCTGTTTCCTTCCACACTCTCTACATAGTTGCTCCGTATCCAATCACTGAACTTTTTTCAATTATTCTCAAAGCTAACTTTTCCAATTGATAAATATATTGTTTCCTTAGCTCCTAAGCTCATTTTGATATTGAAATTTTGTCACATTGTCTGCATACAGCTGTATCATTGGATTTTTTGCCACTCTACATATTAATTGTATATACACTATCCCCCAGATTTACAAAGCCCTGTAGAACATGCAGGATTAGTCTAAGAGCTATTTTAGGCAATATGGTCGACGTGCAATCCAGGAACGAGCTCCTGGGACATGCACGTGAGCTCTTAGACTAATCCTGCACGGACTGAGCTCCTGTATGCAAATTACCCTCATTTGCAGGCAAAAACCATGCAAATGAGGGTAATATGCGATCCAGGAAGCTGGCAGCTGTCCGTGCAGGATGAGTGCAGTGTGCAGAAATGTACTCAGTTAGTAACCGAGTACATTTCTGCAAGCTACAAATCGGACCTATGACAGCTCCAAATAAAGGCTGCATATTATTGAGGAAGCATGCCAATGACCAAGTAGAAGGCCATTGGCCTTGCAAACTGTTTAAAAAAATATAAACAACTTGTAATTTTT
Source organism: Protopterus annectens (assembly GCF_019279795.1). Taxonomy (NCBI): domain Eukaryota; kingdom Metazoa; phylum Chordata; order Ceratodontiformes; family Protopteridae; genus Protopterus; species Protopterus annectens. Next base: position 454,830,507 of record NC_056728.1, on the reverse strand, counting down.
TTTTCCGCTGCTCTCACCTGTTTAAGCATAGGGCAGTGACGCGCAAATGGGATCGGGGGGGGTTAATAATAAAATTAACTTAAAATAAGCATTCTAACTAAAATCAGTATTCTGCCATGCAAGTCAATGGCAAGCAGAAGACAACCTGACCAGTGAGTAATAGTTGCTAAGGGGGAGGCTCAGTGTGGGACATGTAACTATGCATTAGCAGGCAATCCTATGTAAATGAGGGAAAGGTTAGTGAATCCCAGATTTTACCAGGGTGTGAGGCAGGTCCCAAGAGTGTAAGAGTATAAATAGCTGAGTGCAAGAGTAGGATATAGGTGACATCATGGGGGTGTGTGTCAGACATACTGTAAGTGGATTGGAGACCTGTGGCTCGGGATTGCTCCTAGTTTAGCACAGCTAAGCTAGGGGTGTGTCTAAACCTGTCTAGCACTCTTTACAAAGTGTAAGAGGGTGTGTGCACTGCGCACCAGGTTTTACAGGAAGAAAAAGGAAGTTAAACCAGGAAAAATCAGCTCTGTGCACATTTGAGCACTCTGTCTGCATGGCGCGCACACAGGCAGTAGCAAGGTAATCAAGGAGAACTAGCTGAGCCGCCAGGTGAAATGTATCAGAATCAGCTAATCACACAGGCAGCAGACCAGCCCAGCCCAGAACACCACTATAAACCAAGCAAACACCTACCCCCCTGGTTTTTCCACACTCTACACCACTGGTGTATACAAGCAGGGAAATTTTAAAAACAAACCTACAAAATGAGAAGGGCTGCAGCAGGCAACAGAGAACAACATGTGCAAGAGGCTGAGGGTGGTGAGGATGTCAATGCTGCCGAACAACCCACAGTGAGGAGACAGAGAAGAGTGTACAGACCTAGGGTAACCTACCAGGGCTACATGAGCTGGAGATAGTGGAGAACTATAGGGTGGACAGAGACCTCCTACAGCAAATCATTGAGCTGTGCAGGCCACACCTGACACACCACATTGGCCGAGGGGAACCCATCCCAGTGGATACCAAGGTATGTGTAGGCCTAGGTATACTAGCCACAGGTACCTCCCAAACCACAGCTGGGGATAACATGAACATCTCACAGGCATCAGCATCCAGAGTATTCCACCAGTTCCTGGATGCCATGTCAGTGCATACCAGTGAGCACATATATTTCTTCAACACACGTGAGGTGTTGACCTGCAATATGTGTTTGTTCCACCAAATAGCTAACTACCCTGGGGTAGTGGGTGCTATAGACTGCATGCACTTACGCATCAAAGTACAACATGGTGAGCAGGGTAGGGTCTACATCAACTGCAGGGGCATCGCCTCCATCAACTGCCAGGTGGTATGTGATGCCCAGGGCATTATACTGAATGTGTGTGCTGGCTGCCCTGGAAGCTATGATGATTCACACATATGGCAATTGATGCAGCCACAGATTCGCTTATGTGGACATCCCCTACGATCACCTAGTGGGGGATGCTGGGTACCCACTGGGGCCGTGGCTGACACCCATCAGAAATGCACACACCTGAACAACAATGCCATAATGAGGCACACGCACAGGCCAGACATATAATAGAGTGTGTATTTGGGATGCTCAGGTCACGGTTCCGGTGTCTGGACACATCCAGTGCAGCCCTGCAGTATTCACCAGCTACATGTACCCAGATATTAATGGTATGTGCTATGCTACACAATATGATCCTGCGGAAACAGCTGCAGCAGAAACAGCATGAGGCAGGCCCACACAGCCCCCCCACCAATGCTAAGGCCTGTACTGGCACAGAGTGACTCAGAGGAGGAACAACTTGAGCCTGCCCCAGTAGGCAGAAGGGGGCGTGCCCAGTATGCCCTGGCCTTGGCAAAGAGGCAACGCATAGCATGTGCACAGACACAGTAGGAGCCCAGGGAATGACACCTCTCTCTGGCTTGCACAGACAGTAAAAGGGATGCCAAACATGACACTACCTGTGCCCAACTATGTATAGGGAGTGTACTACGTGCATCCAACATAAGCAGCCCTCCAGCACCATCCTCAAGTCCGGCACACCCTCAAGGTAAGTCAATCAACCTAGCAGTTGCCAAATGGAGTAGAATGTGTTTTTACCTGTAGCTATGGTATGGATGTGAACATGCAAGGGAATTGGGATGTCAAGGCAGCAGAGAGTAGACACCCATAGTGGCATCATGAGATCTGTAACACATACTGGATCACCATAGTAGCCCGTACTACACAGGGTGACAAAACCCACTGCAGGAAATGGCCTGAGTGACAAGGGTGTCCATAAGAGCCACACATGTCAGTCAGGAAGGATCACATACCCAACAACAGCATGAGCCAGCAGGACAAGTGAAGACTAACACAAACAAATGCTGTACTATGGCCTCTGAATTTGCCCTATGGTTAACCCCTCCCACAGGCCTACACAGACAGACAGCAGCAGGCCAGGCAGTCGGATGTAAGGTGTGAAGGCTAGGAAGTCAGAAACTAATATGTGGGTAAACAAAGCTAGGATCTGTACTACACTGGTAAGCCCTAGCCAGCAGGATAGGTAAGACTACAGACTGAAATGGAGTATCTGACATACCAGTACAGTCCTAGCAAATGTGTACAAGTGTCAGGTGCACCTCCCCATCCAACGTACACTTAGAGTAATAGTCAGGTGTGCCCCCCACTCCTGTGTAGAACAGTAGAAACAATCAGGTGTCCCCCACGCTATGCAGAAATGTAGCAACAGTCAATGGCAAATGACCAATGGATACCCTGCAGACACAGCATGCTACTTGTTGTGACACAAAGGTCAGCACCGCAGTACAAACAACCTGGATGTGATACACACATGCAACACAGATGGCCATCCTGGGCATGCTCACACACTTAGAGGAATGAAGGCAATGTCAGTCAACAGCATACTGAAAGGTCATACTGGGCATGCTCACACACTTAGATACATGAAGGCCATGTCTGCAAACACCAGTGGACCAGATATATCTGGAAGTTGCAGTTCTCAGTGTGGACCAACATAGATAGTAATCTCTCCTTTGATAATCACGTTGCCAAAGTGGTTAGAAAGATCTTCTATGTAGCCCACCTTATCATGAAAAGGTTCGCATCTAGATCAAGAGAGGTCACTGTGCCCCTCTACTCATCACTCATCAGGCCCATAATTGAATACAATGCCCCTTTTGGGATGTACCTTACCCGACACCTGCAGCAACTGGAGAGACCCCAAAAGTACCTCACCAAGAGGATCATGGGCTACAAACAGATGTCCTATGCAGCTTGACTAAAGAAACTCCAGCTCTACTCAGTTACTTACCGCCTACTCAGAGGCGATCTATGCCTGACGTACAAAGCCATGTCAAACCCAGAATTAAGGGACATGCTCCACCTCAAAAAATCCAAGTCCCTTAGAGCTACACGATCCAGGGACCTAAACCTCAACACAAAAATAAATAGGACATGCTGGAGGGACAGATTAATTTCTCAGAGGCTCCCCTCACTCTGGAATAGAATCCCAATTCATGTTAGACATAGCCCCTCTCTTTGCCTCTTCAAGCGAAATCTGGACGTGTAGATGGGAAATCACAAATTCACTCCTGGGATCTCTTCTGTGTCCCTGCTAGACAGAGGCACAGTAAACTAATCATAAAAGGGTACCTTCTGTGACCTACTTTACAGAGGCACAGTAGGCTAATCTAATAGGGAGGTGGAAGCCAAATACACTCTGGCTAGGCTTATAAATGCCCTAGAGCAGATAGCCTAGTATCTACCTATGAACCTATGAACACATGTCAGTATGCACCACTCCTGCCTTGCACACACACAGTGGATAGGAATACAGACAAATATGTACAGACAACACACTATAATAAGCTACAGGTGCACAGGTATAGATGTGTGGAAGAGGGTGACCATGACAAGGAGCCATGTGGGCCTGTCCCAACTGGCACACAGCAAAAGGGCCCCCAACACATGAGGTGCAGATGTAACCCACTGCAGATACTAGCCACCAGTACCTGTCAGCATGACAGACTATGTGGTGTATGTGCCAGCTGTGCAACAAGACTGTACAAGGAAGTAGCCATCTAGTAGCTGTATACACGCACCTGAGACATATGACCCAGTGTGTGCCCGCATGTGGCATGTCAACCCCTACAGGAATGGGGTATGGCCCATTCACACACTGCCCTCCCCATAGCAGTAGTATGACAAGCCTGCTGAGGTCATCCAATGTGAATTACACCTATGGGAGAGCTATAGCTCAGTAATATGCATGGTGCGTCCCATAACTGCAAACTGCTGTAGCGACAAAGTAGTCAGGTAGTAGTACTAACCCCAGGCCTGTCAATTGTGTCAGTGTGTGTTTGTGTGCATGCCTGTCTGTCTCTGAATGTGTAGAGGGAAATGCTTGTTAGGCTACTCACACTCCGTACAATACATATATTCAACTTTGGCAAGGCTGCTGTTGTCACTCACCTAGAAGTACACCTCTGGGAAAGTGGTAGTCCTGTAATCACCGTAGCATGTTCTGTAACTGCGTACTGCTGTAGTGTGATAAACTAGTTAGGTAGGTGTTCGAATCCCAGCCCTGTCAACTGTGTGTGTCTGACTGGGTAGAGAACAATGCTTTTTAGGCTACTCACACTCCATACAATACAAATACTCTACTTTGGCAAGTCTGCTGATGTCACTTACCTAGAAATACACCTCTGGGAAAGTGGTAGCCCAGTAATTGCTGTAGCATGTTCTGTAATTGTGTACTACTGTAGTGTGATAAACTAATTAGGTAGGTGTTTAAACCCCAGCCCAGGCAATTATGTGTGAATCTGTGTGTGTCTGACTGGGTATAGAGCAATGCTTTTTAGGCTACTCACACTCCATACAATACAAATACTCTACTTTGGCAAGTTTGCTGATGTCACTCACCTAGAAGTACACCTCTGGGAAAGTGATAGCCCAGTAATCGCTGTAGCGTGTTCTGTAACTGAGTACTGCTGTAGTGTAATAAACTAGTTAAGTAGGTGTTCAAACCCCAGCCCTGATAACTGCGCATGTGTGTGTGTGTCTGACTGGGTGAAGAGCAATGCTTTTTTAGGCTACTCACACTAAATACAATACAAATACTCTGCTTTGGCAAGGCTGCTGATGTCACTCACCTCAAAGTACACCTCTGGGAAAGTGATAGCCCAGAATCGCCGTAGCGTGTTCTGTAACTGCGTACTGCTGTAGTGTGATTTAGAAATGGTGGTAGTGTTCCATCTCCATCCATGCCAGTTCTGGATGTTTTGTGTGTGTTTCAGTGTCTGTGTATGGAGCAATGCATTATAGGCTACTCACTCGCAGTACATTACAAATGGCCAACTTTGGTAGTCCCGGTGATGTCATTCATTGTGAAATACACCTTTGGGGAAGATGTACTTCAGTAATGTCTGTGGCTTGTAATATAACTGCATAGTGCTGTAGTGTAGTAAACTTGTTAGGTAGTGGTTCTATTCCCAGATGTGACAGGTGTGTGTGTGTGTGTGTGTGTGTGTGTGTGTGTGTGTGTGTGTGTGTGTGCGTTTGTAACTCGTATCCTGTGTAGAGGTGGTTGTGAGTCCGTGACACCCATGAGCAATGTGGAGGGGTTTTGCTAATTCCATTTATAGTGGCCCTACTATATATCACAATGTCAATCATACAGGGATAACAGATGTAAATAGCTGAGAGGCTGGGGTGCAAAGCCATACCCATACGTGTGACATCAAGGCCTGCCAATTATTGTTAGCAACCCCACTATGCCTTCACATGTGACTCACAATGGACATACCATGCCTGACAACATGCCCTGTATGGACAAATGACACTGACATCAGGAAATGCTATTAGCATGCTATCAATGTAAGTGCAGGGTAAATCTGCTGACCAGTACCACTCCCTGCCACACATGGGCAAGACATCTGATGATAAGCTGTGTTCACAGCATGGGCCAGACACCCCAGGTACAGTTCCACATGTCACTGTATATGCATGTGGGAGGTGTGCATATCCTAGACACCATCCAAGTCATGGACTACTGAACACATACATGGCAAGTGATGCACAGCATTGGCCACACACAATAGTCACCCATGTGACTGGATGACGGATGCAATACCCACCTGTGTGGCAAATACAGAGGCTACAGGCCTGTGCCAAAATGCAGACCATTGTCATGTGGCCTGATGCCAAGGTATACCCATCGCCTACCCTTGTATAGCCTGCTGGCACTTTTGGCCACCACACACCCATGCAGACATTCACCCATGCATGTCCAAACTGGCACCCTGTCTGTTTGTGTTGTATGGTGTGTATGTCCACATCCACATGCACTACTTCCCCCAGGGCACAGTGAAGCATGCCACCTTATGTCTGACACCCACTCATACTCACTGCCCATACAACCTCCGTATGACCCGTGTGGTGCATGTGTTCCCTGCACATTGATGTGTTGTGGCAATCCCACTAGTGATGAGTTGCATTCCTGGCCCTTCCAAGTGTGTTAATGTGTATGTGTCCCTGTGTGAGTGTGCCTGTGCTGACTCCGGCACCTGTCCATGCAGGCAGGCATGTGCACGCTACCTACTGTATATCTACCGTATCCCTATTGCAGATGTCACTCACCATCACATATATGTTCTGAGTGCTCCTCACCAGATAACCCATGTGGCGCATCCAATAACAGGTCCATGGAAAGTGACTTACAAAACCCACCTCTACATCCAATTGTCGATGCTGGGGGCTCGAAAACATATTTTATGGCCAAATATGTAGACATGCAACTGAAAGAAAAAGTGTTTGGTCTACAATATATATGTTGTGATTCTTGTGACTTTCTTAAAAAGGTCAATATGACACATATACCAAACACTGAAAATATTACATTTATCACTGTGGATATAAAAGATCTTTTTACATGTATACCTCAGGATGTAGGGTTGGAATGGTTCACAAATTTTTTCACAGAAATAATGGTCATCCTGAGGGATGACATCAACACTTTATCACATTTGTTGCAATTGGTTTTAACTAATAATTATTTATACCATGATGGTCACTATTTCAAGCAAATAAAAGGGGTAGCAATGGGCTCCCCTGTAGGCACACTGTATGCAAATGTAGTTATGGCCATGTGGGAACATAATTATTTGTTCCAGTCATATTTTATGGAATATGTTAGCATGTATTGCCGCTTTTTGGATGATCTCTTTTTTATTTGGAATGGTCCCATAGAAATCATAGACGAGTTTGTGCAGTGCATTAATAATTCAACTGATTTTTTAAAGTTTACTTATGAAGTTGGAAGAAACACTATTTCATATTTGGATGTTTTGTTGACAAAAAATTCAGTACAAGGTTGTGTAAAGGCAAACATATATAGGAAGAAAACTTATTCCAATACATTTTTGCACTTCACTAGTAATCATCCAAAACATGTTAAGAAAGCAGTTATCAAGGGACAAATGGTTCGTGCAGCACGAATGGTAACGGAAGTAGATGATTTTATGGAAGAATGTCGATACATTAGTGATATGTTTTTAAATATGGACTATCCCAAACAATTTGTGGATAGTATTCTCTTTGAAGTAGTACATAAGAGAAATACAGGGTTTTATCAGCCCTTATTGGCAAACACTAGTACAATTGTTACAGATCCACAAGAAGGGGAAACATCCTTTAACATGGAATGATCAAACACACAGTCTAACACAAATAGATATGGCAATATAGGTTTTATAACTACATACACCAAGGACTCTGCAGACATTATAAATCTCACGAGGAAAAATTGGACATTCATTATGAGAGACACCGAACTAGTTAAAGTTTTAGGTGTACAACCCTCAATTACTTATAAGAGGGACCGTAATTTAAAAGACTGGTGTAATGCATGTTCCAATGTAGTAGAGAAAATTCAAGGAACCATGAGAAAATACAACATGTGCACATATTGTGCTTATATACTAGAAGTGGACCACTTGTCAATTACGGGTACAGAGATTAATGTTACAGGTAAATACAACTGCAACATAATGGGTGTTGTCTATGCAGCAGTATGCTCACACTGTTCAGCCTTTTATATAGGCAAAACAGAATGAAAACTAAAACAGTGCATTTATGAGCATATTTATGAAATTAATAAACAATCACACACCAATGATTTATATAGACATCTGGTACAAAATCCTACACATAAATTTAAGTTTATAGTATTAGAACAAGTATGACCATCTCCAAGAAAAGGTCCATGGAAAGTGATTTTAGAATCCAAAGAATATTGGTAGCAGGTTCTTTTAAATGCCACACAGTTTCCGGGTCTGAATGACTCAATTTCTATTGCAAGCATTTTAAAACTTAAGGTCTATAATAGATAGAATATTGTTTTATGGAAATTTTGTATAATATCTGTTTTTAACATGGTTTTATATAGGTATCACACATATATATATATTTATTATGACATATGTAAACATGTATTTTAAACAAATATTTTAAACATATATTTAGATATGTACACTTATAACCATTTTATATTTAATTCAATGCAACTGTTAACTATTGAGTAATTAATTGGATAATTGTTTGTAATTAGTGAATACAGATCACTATATAAGAAGTTTCTTTTATTGCAATGGTTGTCTGAAGAAGGCTGGTGCCACAGCCAAAAGCGCTTACTTTTCAGTAAACTTGGATTCCTTATTTTACCTGGATTTATTTCATCTGCATTGGCATACTATTGGATTTTACTTCAATTGCATGTTACTTCAATTGCATTGGTATATCGCTGAATTGCTATTGCTCTGCCATCTCTTATTCAGCATCCAATAACAGCATCGAACTGCAATAGCACTACATAGCTGTCGAGTGTTTGATACCCTGTGCTGGTAGGTGTGTGACACAAACATACATCAGTTTTACCCTCCCACCTCTTCCTGATGTATTCGCCTCTGTCTGCCTCCCCCGCTCCCTCTCTTGTGGATGTGGAGGCCCACACCTGCATTGCTTAGGCAGCAGTATATGTATTTAAAGTGATGCTCATGATCAGCTGATGGCCTATGCACGAATTGCAGCCCTTCCCTAGCCGATTGCATGTGGAACAGGTGTGGTAACATTTCCATAGCCAATTGCATGGAAATGCACTCCAATACCTGGGAACATCCTGGTGGTGTTGGCCCTTGTCTGTCACTGTGAGCAGGAGCTAGAACTGTCGTTTGGCAAACGGCATTTCAGATGGGGTTGGGGATTTACCTCTAACAACATACACTGTGGAAAGAGGGCAAAAAACAGGAGGGGTTTGTGTCTGACCTGACTACAGACTGTAAGTGCTGCTATACTGCATATGGAGTAATGTTGGATAAACAGTGTTTGTCTGGATATACCTGTCGTACATGTCGCAATACCTGCCATGTCAGTTTCATGTATATGAGGAATCCCTATCTGCAGGGTCATCTGCAGACTAGGTAGTGTTGTGCCTTTGGTTTCATATGTTAGCCACGGTGCATCTCTGTGGAATGCAGAAGGTAGTGTGAGGATTGCAGTCTGTTGATGGTGAAGGCCATGACAGTTACTGACTACATATCCCTCATTGGACATATGTTGCAACAAACCCTGTTACAATGGTAGATTAATGAAGTATCACAGCAACATGTCTATACTGGCCCTGTGTATGTGCTATCAGCCATACCGCTGTCAACCTTTGTACATATGTCGTGCATGAAGTGGTGCAATATGTGCTGTACACCGTAAATAGTGTCATCATATCCGATAAGCCAGTGATATATCAGAGTGCTACACATGTCATGTAAAGTAGGGGGTTACTCTTAATGCCATAACCTGGAAATTCTATGGATGTTTGTACAGCACTGAGGTCTGTGTAGTGATGGTGAATGTCGGCAGTGTGTATATTGTTAATATGTACTATGGCCTATGTACAGACTGTGGTAGATGTCATTGTTCTAGCGCCCCTTCTATATGATGTTACATGTTGCTCCACTGTATGGTACAGTTATACCTTACATGTGTGTAGGGCCATACACACACATGTCCCATACCACAGACAGCCATCAAACCAGACTGTGTAGCAGCCCACTATTTGTAGGGTCATTCTGTGAGTGGCATATATGAGGATGGTGTAGGACAGATAGTCCATATACTGTACTATTATGCTAGCGTACCATATGTGGCTGTAGCTGTGTTCACATTGGTTGTGGGTATGCACTGTCACACAGGTGTATCCTACCCTGTGTTGTGACATGGCTGTCGAGCCTGCTATATATTAAGGTACTCTACCATGATAACCTTATGATGTCTGTCAGTAGCCAATAGCACACATGTTATGAGCAGATGTCACCTTCCACACACACCATGACCATGACAATAATCCCAATGACAGTAGCAAATGTCTATTAATATACCAACTATACATACCAGACATCCCCTTGCACTAGACATTGGGACTATAGGGGCTGGGGTAGGGCTACACTCCATGTCCAGGACATATGGTGGGACGATATGGACATGTACTTATCCAGATAGCCATATATATATATATCTGAGTACACATGTGTAGTACTTCCAATTACCACTGTCATAGCATCCACCCACTATGAATCCCTACATCATGTGAGCGTATTCCCTGTACATTCCGTGTGTGATGGACATCCTTCCTGTGTGTGGGCATCAATGTTACAGACAGCAGGTAGCAATACCTCTTACTGGAGAACCTGCACACTCAGGGCAGCCACATATATGTAGGAGGATCAGGACATACAGACAGACTGTGAATAGAGTAGTGTAATGCTTTGCCTAGTACTGGTGTTACAGGGTGTGTGTGTGTGTGTGTGTGTGTGTGTGTGTGTGTGTGTACATACAAGTTTACCTTGGGCTGCAGTCCATCTGCATAGCTCAGTATTGTGGGCCTATCCTCTAGCTGGACAGAGGTGTGCTTATCATGTGTTGTCTGTCCACCACACAGGTCCTGTGTCGGATATTACACTGGCAGTGTGTGTGTTACCTGCTAGCAGTATATGGCTATATCCATTTGTGTCCCTGATGGCTTATTCCTGCATAAGGGTATGTTACAATACATCCTGTAACACCAGCATGTTACAGGGTGTGTAACTGCAATACTGCGGGTATGGCCCTGAATTCCTGCCTTTGTCCTCCACATATATGGCAGCCTTTGTCATGCTGTGATACAGTTAGGGGTTGTTATGTAATGGCCTATCATTAACTACTGCTAGAATTCCTACTATCATCCCAGTCATAGTGTGGACACCCACAACATTTGTTGGTCAGGGACCATACATGTGACAGATACATTGACATTACCACAAGTAATGAATGTCCCCCTAGGGCTTGACTACAGGGTGTAATTGGAGGCTGCTGAACTACATCTGATATTGTTGATTGTTACATATCGTGCAGGCAAATCCTTTGTCTACTGTTGTACGAATTGAAGGGATTAGCCTGGACACCATAGTATGTTATATATCTTCACTATCTGCCTCTACTGTTTTGTGTGGGCCTTTCATCCATCACTGGTTATATACATCAACATCCATGTGCTGTCAGTAATGGCATACATTATTGCATGGTACACAAATAATGGTTGTCTGTGTATACATACCTGTGTGTCGTGTCATGTCCTTTGAATTGTGAGTGGGTATATGTGCAATGTAAGTATCCCCTTTGTGGGGCTGGTTGCCACACCACACATGTCACAGGTACCAGTTACAGGGCTTGTGGCTGGGGATATACATTGCACCCAGTACATCCACACTACTTCTACATATGTATGGCTACTAATACCCTTTGTCTGTGTATATGTGTATGTACCCATATATCTTATCTATACATATATATATATATAAATATATATATATGTATATATGTATATATATATATATATATATATATATATATATATATATATATATATATATATATATATATTTATACCTGCACATGATTGTCAATGTATGGATGTGTGTGCATATCTGTACCGTTGTAATGTGTACCCCTTCAACATAGTACATTCGCTGCAGTACAATGACGTATATGCATGATATGTTACAGATATTGGCCTGCAAGTACAGGTGACATGGATTACTGTTGGAGCATTGTAGCTGTGTTGTGGTGGGTCCTGCTGTCAAGTACTGCATGTGCTGGATATTGGATTGCACAGCATATCCATTAGGGCTGGGGGGAGGGTTACATAGCGGTAATTACCAGGTGTCCCTCATTTGTGCACCCATCCCCATTAACTGTCCTCATGGTCTGTTATGTAGTACAGAGTGGGCCAGGAGTCCATCCCAATGTGGAAATCATATACACATGTCTATCTGTATATACATATATATTTATATATTTATGTATATCTGCATAGGTATATATGTGAAACCTCCATATATAGAGGGATAGAACTGGACATTGATATAGCTCTAGCTATGTATATGTATCCATATATATCTGTGTATGTATGTATGTATATATATATATATATATATATATATATATATATATATATATATATATATCCGTGGCTTAGTGGAACTCATGTCGACTATAGTGTGCAGGGTTGGGGGGTTTGCAACCTGGCAGAGCAGATTATTTTGTTAATGGCCACAACAATAGCTGTTGGATACAGAGTGACTAAGGCATTGTAGAACATTTGTAGGTGGGTATGCACTAGTTTGTGCAAAGCACAGCATTACTGACTTCTAGTTGTGGCATCTTGCACTGAGTTAGCCTCTACATTGCTTTACCAGTGTGGTACTCACATACCGGTGGCCAAACAGGCTTACACCTGCTTGCTCCCACATACACACGTGCAACGTGGTGCATTTTGTTCACATCTGTTAACCGGGACAATCGGACTGTATGCTTGTCCATTGTTAGTGGTGGCCCAGGGTGTAGAGCTCCACATTGATCCAATTTATTTCAATTAATACTGGGGTGTTCACATTCATAGAGGGTAACAGACATAACATAGCTACGTCCACCATTCAACCTGCTTAGTTTACATTAAAATGTCAGCATTATCCATGCTTAGGTCAGGTTAACATGTCAGGTATGACTTGAAAACACCACACCAAAACTCCAACCAGTAAAAAACGGCAAAACGGCAAAATGCAGCTGATATGACTACTGTTATAGTAAAAATACCACAAGAAAGTCAGGTATGACTGTTGACAAAGGTGAGTTTAAGGTGAGGTTGGATTCCTGTTTCACAGGTCTGGATACGTTACATGCAGTTATTCGGGGTTATTACATACCTCTGTGGTTCAGTAGAGGGGAATAGCTAAGGAGTAGGTAGGTAGGTATTGGGGTTGACATTGTAACTGTATAGTAGCCTGTAGGTATAATTAAATGGGGAGCAATAGGGAAGGTTTGTTGGATGTTGGGATTTGTATGTGAAGCAGGTCAAGAGGTGTCAGTATCACTAGTTGATGTAGTGGTATAGAGTGTGAGGTGGGGGTGTTTGCAGGGTGGTGAACCTGTGCTGCTCCAGGTGTGCTGGTGGTGTTCCTTCATGTGTTAGTTACATGTGTCCAGTGGGATAGCTGTGATACTACATGTGGGTTGAGGTTCCAGATACTGGCAATATAGTGGGGGAAGAGGGTGCACCTACATGTAAGCGTAGACATTAATAGAACTGGAACAGGGACTGATAGGTAAGTGGTGTGCATGGGGCACAAAGGGGGTGCTAGTAGGGGAATTATCCAGGGATGTGCAGGACAGCTGCAGGGAAGGTCCACAGCTGGCCATGTTGTCTAAAACAGCTGGGCATATGCACTGCATTTGGTGTTTGCATTGGCCACTCACACCCATGGGTGGGGGTGAGGACTACAATAATACCTTGTGATGCCTATTAGATCAGCTTACATGCCTACAGTGGATGTTGTGATCATGTGTTCATAGGTGTTGTGTAGTGTGTTATACAATGACACATATGGTTATACCGTACTTTGCCATGTAAACTGGACTATGGTGCGGTGGGACCCATATTGGGAATGGCTGGCCGTTAGGCGAAAGCATACCTGTCAACTGCACAGAAACCGCAAACTGTCCAGAGTTTGCCTCATAATATTGGTGTGGTCCTCTTATAATCTGCACGTGTCTGGCAAATACCTGGGAACTGACATCATTAAATACAGACAAGTATTTGGGTTTAAGATGCCACATCCTTCAGATGAGTCATGCTATTGCATAACCTATTATTCTATCAGCTTTCTAAGGTTGTAAGTGGAATATGCAATTTCTGTCCCTATTTGTCCCCCCAATGGTTTAGGTTCTGTCCAGTAGTTTTGCTCTTAGAGGTTGAGAGGTATGGGCGGAAGCTCTGCCCAATTCGCATTATTACTTACATCCCTGGGGCGGTCCGAATACAACTGCATCAGCCAACACCTCCATGCCTAGGCCCATAATTGCATAACCATAGTTCCCCCACCTGCCCCTCCTCTATAGCACTCATCCTTACTGTGGTTGCAGGTGTGGTCTAACCACACACTACCCACTGCCCACTCTCCACGTGTCGGGACCCATGTCATACATTGTCTTGACCCATGGGTCATCAGGCTTCCGAGGCAGCCACGGTGGTGCAGCGATTAGCATTGCTGCCTCACAGCAAGAGCTTCTCCAGTTCCATCCTCGGCTGGGGTGCTTTCTTGTGCGGAGTCTGCATGCCCTCCCTGTGGTCGAGTGGGTTTTCTCCGGGTGCTCCGGTTACCTCCCACATCACAAAGGCATGCTGTAGGTGGATTGGACAATCTAAATTGGCCCTAAGTGTGAGTGAGTGTGTGTGTGTGTGTGTGTGTGTGTGTGTGTGTGTGTGTGTGTGTGTGTGTGTGTGTGTGTGTGTGTGTGTGCCTTCCATGGAAGGTTGGGCGCCGGGCTGGCAACTCAACACCGTAAAACTCCACTGCCAATCATGAGCAGACAGGTGATCCGCTGTGACCCTAACCGGAAAAGCCGAAAGAAGAAGAAGATATATATATATATATATATATATATATATATATATATATATATATATAAAAAAAAAATATATATATATATATATATATATACACACACATATATATATATATATATATATATATATATATATATATATATATATATATGTAAAAACATGTGGATGTATGGGATGTATGGCCTTAAACTCGCTTACTAGTGCTGACATATGCTTACTATTGCTTCTTGCTGCTTAACCTAACTAATGCTTTATGCATAATAATACTGACACCTCACATGTGCATTTCATGCAGTACTCTAGGTCATATATGTGTATGGATATATATATATATATATATATATATATATATATATATATATATATATATATATATATATATATACATATATATATATATATATATATATATATATATATATATATATAGATATATATATATATATATATATATATATGTGTTCTTTCATGGCAGCAGTACTCCAGGTTATATATATATATATATATATATATATATATATATATATATATATATATATAGATATATATATATATATATATATATATATATATTCCATGGGTTATGACACATACATATTACTAATTATGTGCTTTGCTATGGGAAATGGTATGTCTCAGTTACCTTCCTGTTCCCCCCATCCTTTCTCACTTACATGCATAGGGCAGTCCCATTAGAATGGGTCTGTCCAACCCTGGCACGCCTCGGCCCATAATGTTTTATCCGTCATTCCCTCCACCCCTACCCTCCTCCACATCAATCATCCTTCCTACAGGTTCCATCCGAATCTCATCACACCACTTCACATTGCCCACTCTCCACTTCTCAGGACCCATCAGGTAAGTTGTCTCACCCCATGGATCTTCAGGGTTCCCACACATTCAGTCCACGAACATACATATCCTTCTTTGCTTACCTGTAAGGCATGGTATGTTACCCCGAGGACTCTTTTTAGCAGAATGTTTGGGGTCATCCCACTAGGGATGAACATGCGTTTGTTTAGGATTTGACTTTGCAGGTTGACACTGTTTCTATCACTGGTAGTATCCTGCCAGTAGTCTGGGTGGGAGTGCTGTGCAATGCTTAGCAGTGCTTAATATTCGGCTTGCATGATATTTGCCTTTTGGCATTGATGTTTTCTTCATTATATGTTATATATGTGTCTTGTATCCTTGATTCATGTGTACTTACGCTGTATGTGGTCCTGGGAACTTCAACACTTTATTGTAATAACACCTCACATCTGGCCTTACTGCAGTACTCCAGTTCTCATATTTCTGTTATGTAGCAGGTTATACCACTTCACACTGTACATAAATTCAGTTCACTTGTTTGGTTTGATTTCCTGTGGTGAGACTTAGTTTGCTGATACCTCGTGCATATCTATTGCTATGATGGCTTAGTGGTTAATTACTGTTACTATAGTGTACAGGGTCCTGAGTTTGAGCCTTGCACAGGCAGTTTATTTTGTTGCTGGGCAGAACATGGGCTGTTGGATCCAGAATGATTAAGGCACTTTAAAGCGGTTGTAAGTGGGTTTGCATGACCGTAAGTACTGCTAACCTCCGGTTACAGTTTCTTATACTCAGCTTCTACTTTGCTTAATCTGTGTGGGCAATGCTTTAACACCACGCAAACGCACTTAGACATGCTTACCGCTGCTTGTTTGTGCTTAAACCTGCTTACTAGTGCCTTATTCCTTATGACACTAACACTTCACATGTGCATTTCATGCAGTGCTCCAGTTCACATTTAAATGTTATTATGTAGGTTATACGGCAAAACGATGTAAAAATATGTTCATATACAAATTTCCCATGGAAAATGATTTGTGCTGCAGTGGGACACAAACCAGGAATGCCTGTTTGTTAGGCGGATGCTCTAACAACTACACTATTGGTGCACTGCTTCATTTGCATATATATTCCTTGTAATCTTCTTCAGCCTTTTCAGCTGCTTTAACTGTATCTAAGCGATGGGCATACCCACACACCTATGGTTAGCTGTACTCTGGGTTTTAAATAAAATTATAACAAGGGTTTTTTCGTTTTATTTCAATGTACTATTGCTGTTGAACACTTTCTTCTGTTCTGCTTTGCAGGGTCAGGTTTATTCTCAGAGCTCTGCTCTCAGACATGTCCCCTGCACTCATCCACGCTCAGTGTAGGATTTGGAGCTCAGGCAGCGCGCCTTCATTAATATGCATGCCGTGCTGTTGTCCTCCTCTTAAACTGCTGCTTATGTGCAGGACTAGTTTAGCCCTGCATGGCAGATTAGTAAATCCAGGGGTATATCTTTCTTTGATTTTCTTAACCACCTTATTCATGAACATGGAAAATAAGCATGTGCCAAATGGACACCCCTCCTTTTTTACATGTATAGTGATGCCTATATGTCCATTCATTTTTGGTTTAGACGTATAGTGTAAATATATTTCCTTACTCTATTGGCTACATTTTAACCATTTTGAGGTTGCTTAAGATTTTCTGTAAAACTTTACATTTTTTTGAATCGCATGTTCAAATGTTTACATTGCCACTAGTCCTATGGTTATACCTTGTCCGTTTCTGCTTGCCACTTCCATTGCATCTTTTGTTGCTCATTAAGTCATTTTTAATACTTTTACTCTCACCTACCGCTCCTTTTTCTGTTTCTTGAGTTCTTCACTTAGTCTATTTACATATCACTTTAGCTATTCATTTATAACAGCAATTTAAAAGCATTTTGGGTCACCCTGTATAAAAATATTTTTTCTCTTGTCTCTTCTCCCATATAGTTTTTAATGTTCCTATGAAATGTCTTGCCCTTTTCCAATAAATATTTTAAAAGCAGTCTTGAAATACCCGAGTTCTACCTTGCAGTTGACAAATCTTCAAGGCTTGACAGAAACTATACCTCAAACAATCACAGGGAGATTCAATAAAACCTACATGGTCATTTTTCACCATGTACGTGTTGTGTCGCGATGTACACATGGGATCGGAAAGTTTTAGATTCAGTAAATTCCGTGTAGAGGTGCACATCCCCACGCAAACAAGGTAGACACTGCGGCATGCTAATTACAGTATAAGCAGCCAAATTACATGCTAATTAACAAATATAACACAATGGAGTTATTCAACAAGCTATAAAGCAACTGTGTAGACTCCATGCTGGTGTTCCCAGTTCATTCCAAAACATTGGAAATACAGCTATGTTAAAGAGTCTACATGGGCAGGTAGTGCAGAGGCAGCAGAGGTGATGCTGCCAGGTTGTCTCTGAGGCATGCTGGGCAATGGTACCATAGCCAATGGAGTGGGTGCAGGTGAATCCTGTGGGGCAGGCATACCCCACTGTGCTGTGGAGCATGTTATGACGTGTTACACATGGATGACATAAACACACTTTGATGACACGTAATAAAATAAAACAAAAAATGAAAAAATAAAAATAAATAAAATAAAATAAAAAAGAGAGATAAGGACTGAAGTGAGAGAAAAAAAAGAGATAAGATTAGTACCTTCATGTGTGACATACAATGCATTAATACAATTATTTGACTCTATTATCCTGACCTTTACTATTATGACTACCACCCCTAACAGATAACTTTTTTTACTTTTTAAGACTACCAGCTCTTAAAAGATGCACACTGTACTACAGATTGCACCATGAGCATATATTGCACATATGCATGTTCCAGTTACACAGATTACAGTTTACAGCAGACCATGTGTGTCACTGGTATGAACTTTTGCTTTAAACTTTTAAGTTACACATAATTGAAGAATTAACAGTATCGTATATTAGGGACGTGTGGTATTTGAACCCACAACCTCTGACTAAAGTCTAATATTCTGCTCTTGGTTTGTGCTACAGACTAATGCATGCATACTTGCCTTTACAGTTGGGATATGCATGTTCAGTTTGATACAACTGTATAAAATACCAAAAAGCTATCTTTAACTTTTAATGCTACAAGAACAGTACTCTTCTGCTGCATACATAACACATACCTCTCTCATCCTCACCAGTTTAGCTCCATGAGTTCTAATATTCACCTCCCTTTCCATGGCAGCTGTGGAAAAAATAGAACACAACAGAATATCATTATGAGTACCAGTCTTGCCTGTAGTCAGCTTTGAAGCCTTACAAGTACTCTCTGTAGTTGATACTTACACAGGTGTGGGGTGTCTGTAGTCCTAAATTCCCCAATCCAATGGTTGAGAGTATCCCTCTACCTCCTCCAGAGGTCATGGTAGTGATGCCTACATTGTTCACCAGTGCAGGAGATACAGGTGGCACTAGTTACAGCCCAGGCCATACTGGCACAAGCCTCTGACTTATACTGGGACCCAGAATAGTCCCCCTGCAGTAGCCTGGCACTGTGGTGTTTCACTAGGAGTCCAACAAAAATCTTGGACTCCTGAACACCCCATCTCTGAGCCCCAAATCTCACACTCTCTTCACAAACATCTGCCATGTCTACCACAGATCAAGAGCAATGGAGAATTATGGTTTCCCACCAATTCCAGTTATTGTGTTTACTGGGAGTACTCACACTGTCTGAAAATGTTGTGCACTGCTTACCATCATGCAAACATGATGCTTGGCAGTGCGCATCCCCGTGCCCCATGTTTGCAGGATGGTAAGCAGTGCACAATAGTGGCAAGCCATGAAAGATTACACAGGCAGTTGTGTATGTGTGTTAGGCAAATGTGTAGGCCATGCCAGTCCAAATAGCAGAAATATACTTACAGTAACATAGTACACAGTATACCCATAGTCATAAATTTGATAATAAATGTGATAATACATAGATAAATAAATAACTGGCACAATATTAGTGTCTCAGACCTCATACATATAATTAACATCATCTGCACTATGTCAAGTATTATAGGTGAGAGTGACTGTAATGGGAAGTGGAACAACAGTAAAAGTGTATGGAATATGCTATATTTGAACCCAGGACCATGTGTATGTCAGTCCTACACTTATAGCTGTTGTCACAAGAGAGATGAAATAATAGCTGCTCATGTTTCAGTTTATTGCTATAAACTGCACTGTCACAACAGTGAACAAAATATTGCACCCCTTGTACTAGAACCCAGGACCATCTGTACTCCAGCCCTACATGACATCCCCTGTATTACTGTAATCATTGTTAAGGTCTTGCTGTTAACCATAATGTAACTCCATTTTCCAGGTTTTCATGATGCCCAATAGCATTAATTGAATGAATCCAGTTTATGTATCCAGTTTCTATTTTTAGCTGTCTACTTTCTGGATGGTCCAGTTGTCCAGTTTGCACACTGCTGCACCTTGCACAAATGACATAAGCACAGCCAAACCAGACATTTTTTCTATGGTTCCCATGTTTCCACTAAGTGGTGGATTGTGCAAACAGTGGCCAAAACAGCAACCAAAAAAAGAAAAAAAAAGAAAAAAGGGAGACATAGTTCAAATGACGAAGCAATATATGACATACACAGTAGAAAATGTTAGTACAGATGAGATATTTTTACATAGATCTGGATTTCAGCTGTCACTCCAATGCACATTCAGAAAACAGGATGGATACCTTATCCCTCTTTACCACACAAACAGCTTTGCAGCAAAGAACTGAAGTAATTTTTCACATAAAGAACTGCAAGAGAATGTATACTGGTATAAAACCATAAACTATTTGTATATTTATTATATTTATTATATTTGGACATAGTGCACTTAGTGATCACACAACCTGTTATGATTATTGCATGCAAATATACAGTTATTTCTTACCTTTCTGTGTTTCTTGGTAATTTATCAGTTATCTGACCAGTAGTCTGAGACATGCAGTGTGTAAGCCATTCTATAGCATTGTCCTTAAAATGTGTGTGGATATTGCCTGGGAATAATATGATATGCAGTTGACAACAACTAAAGGGCAGGTTTGATGGCACAAACAAGCATAGACTGCTCTTTTTTCAGGGAGCAAAGGTGAGTTACTGTTATGGCACAAACAAGAATGGACTGTTCTTTTGGAGGGGAGCAAAGGTTAGTTACTGCTATGGCACAAACAAATATATGTTGCTCCTGTTACTCTCCTTGTTTTGCATTCTGCCTGTTGCTTGATCTTGTGAGGGTTATGAAGTCAGAAAATGCAGCATGTATCATTACTTTCTAACTTTTCTCTTTAATGATTTTTCAGTACAAATGCATGGTGCTAAACTGAGGGCATGCAGTGAACATCAGTACTTTTGAGAGGTATGACTCTGTGAATCTTTCTAAAGCCTACTACTTATTAATGGACACATATAAGTCAAATAAGTCTCTGCTGTCACATGTTAAGGTAATTTCTATACAAATCATGCACCTTTTACTTGCTTACTGTACCAACTGATGAAATATAAGGATATGCCATAATATTATTAAACAATAGACTCCAAGTTCAGGACTTACCTTGTAATTGCAGCAGTTGCCACAGTGTTAGTTCAGGGCTGTCTCTGTCTGATGCAAGCAGTACACAGCCAATACATGGGGATGTAAAGGTTGTGTAAGTTGCCTGGCATCAATGTTATTATACGTATGTGAGTAGGATGAATCTTTTAGGCTCCTAGGTGATGAGTGAGTGTGCAATGCACTGACTCCTGGCCAATGCAAGGGCATGCTGAGCATTCCTATGTCTGCTTACACCTACAGCAGCTGGTGGTTCCTCCTCTGACTCCTCATCTGCCTGTGGCTGTGGTGACCTTGGCAATGGTGAAGGGATGTGTACCCCTTCCCCTTGCTGATCCTGCTGCAGCTGTTTCCCTCAGGATTATGTTGTGTAGCATGGCACATATATGTCCATGGATTGTACTGCAGGGTTCCCCCAGATATATCTAAGCACTGGAACTGTGACTTCAGTTGTCCAAACAAATGCTCTGTGACATTTCTGGTTTGTGGATGTACCTCATTATGGTGTTTGTGTGTGTGTGTGTGTGTGTGTGTGTGTGTGTGTGTGTGTGTGTGTGTGTATGCATTTCTGAGTGTCATTAGCTACAGTTCCAGTGCATAGCCTGCATCCCCCTGTAAATGACCATGTGGGATATCCCCCTAGTAAACATCTGGTACAGTTGGGAGGTGTGCCAGATATGTGTGTCATGGAAACTGTCAGGGTTGCCAAAACACACTTTCAAGATGATTCCCTTTGCATTTCATATGACTTGGCAGTTGATAGAGTGGTAGCTCTTTCTGTTTATGTAGAGCCCACCCTGTTCCCCAGCTAGTGCCTTAATTTCTACATGAGTGTAATCTGTGGCATCCTGTACTTCAGGGTAGTGTGCTACCTGGTAGAACTGTTGCATATTTCTGGCCCTCTTCTCAGAACTATGAGGAAAATATATGTGCTCACTGGCATGTTGGAGCATAGCATCCAGGAACTGGTGGAGGATCCTGGTGCTGATGCCTGTGACACCCCCAGCATGTCCCCTGTTGGTCTCTGTAAGGTACCTGTAACTAAGATTCTAAAGGCTACACATACCTTAGTTTCCACTGAGATAAGTTCCCCTCAGTTGGCTCTGGCTCTAGGTTGAGGGTGGCAGAGGTTGCAAAGTTCCTGTAGTGTGTCCCTGTCTCTACAATGTCCATGTCATGTAGGTTGTGAAAAGTTAAATGGGGCCTGATAACTCTTCTCATTCTTGGCCTAGGCCTATTTGCAGCAGCATTGGCTTCAGTCTGTAACACATAAAAATGGATTAAAATTCTGTCTGTATTTCCATGCCTGTACTTCAAAAGTTTTGAGATCTGCAGGAAAAAACTGCATGGAGTCTACATTGATGATTTATAGCTTATTGAATAGCTCCACCATGTTGGATTAGCTGATTAGCATGCAATTCAGCTGATTATGCTGTAATTAGCATCTATGAAACACAGACAAAGACAGATGCAATCTATTAATAATCTACACCATATAAAAAAACAACCATGTAGCTAGCCAAACTGATGTTGAGGAGAGTTGTATATGTTAGGAAGACTGCAAAAATGCTTTTTCTTCAGGATATATCTGTACAGAGGAGTACTGAACTTCAGCAGTTATGCTCCCATTTTGTCACCTACATACTGCATATGCTGGAATGTAAGAATAATGTGAAGCAAAGACTTTTACACTTTTATCTATATGCATTAGTTAGAAGTGTACCGGTGGCATGGGCATGTTTGTCAAGCCATTTCAGTGGTACACGTGACTGCCAATACATGAAATTGGAATGCTGTGGGATAAATATGTACAGATGTTTCAGGGACAGATCCTTTGATAGTACTTTTAGCATTTCAAAGATGTTTTGTTAGAAAAATGGGTAATTTGCCTTTTCTTTTGTTGGGGGGCTGAGGATATTGACTTGTTTCTGTGTGTCTTTGTCATTTATCAGTTGTCTAACAAGTACTCTGAGACATGCAATGTGTAAGCCATTCTATATCATTGTCCTTAAAATGTGTGGGGATATTGACTGGGAATAATATGATATGCAGTTGACAACTGAAGGGCAGGTTGGATGGCACAAACAAGCATAGACTGATCTTTTTGCAGGGTCAAAGGTGAGTTACTGTTATGGCACAAACAAAAATGGACTGTTTTTTTTGGAGGAGAGCAAAGGTAAGTTACTGCTATGGCACAGACAAGGATATGTTGCTCTTGTTACTCTCCTTGTTTTGCATGCTTCCTGTTGTTAGTATTTCACATCAGTAGACTGTTTTATGTTTCTTCAATGGATAATACTGACTGGGTACCTTTACTGCTTTACCTTGAAACAGTTATTTTGTAGTTATATGATACTTATGTGTATTATTCTTTTTCTTTTAGGCCACCTACAAGTATGCCACTCATGGCATGTCAGTCCCCGGAGACCCCCTTCACTTATGCTGAATACCAAATAATAGCTGATGGTTTAGGCAACATGGTGCATTTCTCCTGGAAAGGGGACTGGGAGATATGGCACATCGGATGTGAATATGGCAGCAAATTGTCAGGGATGTCAGTGCCATGGGTGGCCATGGGAGAACATAAAAACAGATGTCCCACAGGGCCACTGACATGATCACATCTGATTGGAGGTGAGCAGCTGCTGTGGGCTGTGACCAAATGGTTATCAGGGAGGGCCTGCTAGAGAACCACCATTAAACCCAATGAACAGTTCCTGGCCAATATCAGAGATACAGATATCTCCCAGGTGCGTGCGGTACAGCATGTCCTGGATGTGGGTGCAACATCTTCTGAGACAGCAAGCACAGTGTGGGAGGAGCTTACCAGGCAGGCTTTTTTATCTGAACAGTTGAATATGGTTGTATAGTAAAATAATTGAATTGAATAAGTTCATTCTGTGCCACATGTCTTTTTTTTGGGGGGGGGGTGGATTGAAGATTGCTACAGTTATAAACTTAGGTAGGAGTTGTCAGCCACATTTCTGTTGAAAGTAGAGTTAATGTACATATAAAGGGGTAAATGTATTATCCCCTGTATTACTGTTAATCGTGATGATGTTGTTCTTACCTCTTGCTTAACTTCTTCCAGGACCATCTGGAGTACAGCACAGTATGTCTTCTGTAGATAGTAAGCCAAATATTTGTATGTCAGTACTGCTGAGCAATTTAAAGAAATATTGTAGTGTGTGATTTTAATCTCAAGTCTGTTGTGTGTATTGCTGTACTGTCTGTAATAGTGGCAGCACTGTTAATTTGTTAGCATACATTCCACTATAGTAGTGCAGGTATTAATGCATTCCTGTGTTTCTTGCTTTTTATCATAGGTGATCATGACAGTGGGAGTGTGGACCCTGTGCCACCTGATGTCAGTGTATCAGCAGACTTTAATGATGATGGTGCCCAAACTGAGGCACAGTTGGGGGGTGCAGAGGTTAAATCTGGCACAGAGATTGACATACAGCCATCCCCTGCATTTCCATTGGACACAGCCAGTAAGCCTATGCCTACCGAGTGTGATGCTGATACACTGGATCAGATGAATGATATATTGGAACAAGGGGTGCCTGTGATGGACTGAGGGGTGTCTGTCATGGAACAAGCATTGTCTGTGATGGAACATCTACTGGGAGGGGACCAACATCCTTGTGGGTGTAGGTCAGCCACATCATCTGCTGTTAGCCAAATTGGCAATGCTTGATCACGGTCCCATAGTGACAGTACTTCTACTGCTCCATTATTGAGTGTGCTGCCCACACCCACATGTGGCAGGCCATAGTGTCATGGTCCTGGGCATCCTAGTGAAATGAGCTCATCCAGCAGACATCAGTTACGTTCAGGAAGCAGCACCGCATATGACCTTGAGCATGGAGGTGCCAGTTCAATGCCTGGCAGAGCCAGTTCTCATGGCTGGGGAGGGCAACAATGAACTGCCACTTCTACCATGCATGGCTCACACCTGACTGACAGACCAAGATGTAGAGCTAGTATAGAACTTGGCTGTGTTCATGCAGACACTCACACACTAATTTCACCTGGCGGACCCCTACAGACACACACAAAACAGTTACTCATTTTGTCTCACAGGCCATTTGTTGTTTTTTCCAATTTCTGCCTTCTTCTCCTTCTTGCTCACACACACACACACACACACACACACACACACACACACACACACACACACACACACACACCGGACTTTTGTGTCAGCCTATGTTTCTTTCCCCCCACACAACACCCTGTGCAAATGATGATAACTGTGACATATCCCTATTTTCTATCTTTTGGATTCAAGGATACAAAAGCAGTGTCTGATGCTTAGGGTGCGTAGCTAACTTAGTGCTTAGTATATCTGTATTTCTGTTGTTGAACTGGTCATTGTACCCTTGACTTATATTGGCCTTGGAAAGTTAGACAGTTGATAGCATCAAAATTTCACAACTTTATAGTGAATGCTTTTGTAAGGGTTGTGAAGTCAGAAACTGCTATGTGTATCATAACTTTCTAACTTCTCTCTTTAATGATTTTCCAGGACAAATGTATGGGGCACATCATACATCACACCACCATAATCAGATTTTAGGATAGCATGACAGTGCTGTAGTCAAACCTCATCAGAACAGTAATACAGTATAATATTCTCTTATGTATGTACCTCAACAGACACATTCAGCTGATGGAGAAACCACAGGGCTTTCTCAGAAAGATAACACAGGGCCTACAAACCATACCACGATGTATGTGGATAGATTAAAAGCCATGTCACTGTAAACTTTATTGTTTAGGATGAGGTGACTTCTGCCTGCCTCCCAGGCCAGACTCTGCCCTGCCCTAATGGGAGTACTGCATATCCAAAAATCTGATATAGCTGACATCAGCAGTATCTGTTGAGAATATGGTAATAACAGTGTCCCACATGCTCCTATAAAAGGCTGTCTGTCTAGCAAGAGCACATATGCACACAAACACACACACACACACACACACACACACACACACACACACACACACACACACACACACACACACACACACACACATAATTGACTGCAGTGAGAATAGAACCCCTACCTATCTAAGTAAATAGATTACAGAGCACAGTACTTAACACAAGCACCATGGCACAAGTCTGACTTTTGCAAGATTGCAGCTGAACTTGTAGTACATGACATCAGTGGCCCATGTCTGAGACAAGATGTTGGCAGGCCTGCATAGGTTCATTATATTCATAGGTTCATATGAGGCTGTTACCATAATGGCCCTAAGTTCATAGGATGTTACTAGGCTAATGGACCTAGGGCCTTTTCAAGGCCAAGTTGTACTATTGCTCACTTATAGACCAAGATATGTAGCCCATATTTGAGAATCCATGATCAGCACTGGCTGCCCCTTGTAAGAGTGATATAGGTAAACCCCCCAGGATAGATTTATGATTTCCCACCCAACTGTCCAAGTTACACTTAAATAGGGTCATTGAGGAGATCAGTTTCACATGAATTGGCAGTTTGTTCCATAACAGTGGCAATCTCTGGGACACACATCTGTCTATCCAGCATGTCCAGCTGATGTTGCAGGCTAGGTTGAGTGACTGAGTCTTATCCCATTTGATTTGTGGAGGTACAGCATTTCCATTAAGGCAAGGTTCAAGATTCCTCTGTAGGCCAGCCACAAGTTGCCTCTCAGCAATCTATATGATACCAAGTACAGTGACAGGGACTTTATTCTGTCTGTGTAGAAAATTGCTGGAAGTCCCGGGATTTTCTTAGTGAGAAACCTCTGAAATCTCTCCAACTGCTACTGCAGGTGTCTGGTGAAGTACATTAAAAAGGAAGCATTGTACTCTATTATTGTCTGATGAGGGATGAGTACAGTGGAGTTATAACATCTTTAGTATTGGATGCTATGCTCTTACTTATGAGGTGTGCAACTTAAAGGGCCTTCCTTACCACTGTGGATACATGATGATCAAAGCTGAGGTTGCTATCAATCTGCATTCCCAAATCTCTCACCATTGGGTTGGAACATGGGGGGTATTACTATAGTGTAATTACCAGGGACTTCTTTTGCCAAAAGGGATAATAGTGCATATTTGGGTTAACTTTAAGCCTGTGGCTTTGACAACAGTTATTTATGTATGTAAGCCCATTTTGTAGTATGTTGACATTGTTTGGGAATTGAATGATAGCAACCAGTTTGCAGTCATCAGCGAACTTGGTGAATCACAGGCCATCTGTTTTCACCTGATTATCTGAGAAATACATTCCAAACAATTAGGTGCCCAGCACAGAACTTTATGGCACACTACTAGTAACAGGTCTGCTGGTCGAGGTGAAATTCCCACCTATGACTGTATGCATTCTATTGGTTAACAAGTTGGCTATCCATCTAATGATGTATGGGTTGATCCCCATCTGGGTGAGTTCCACAATGATGCCTGAGTGGAGGATTATGTCAAAGTCCTTGGCCAAGTTGAAATAGGCAGTATGTACTGATTTGCCTTCATCCAGGGCTTTGGCAACACTCTTGAAAAATTAAACTAGGTTTAATAGGCATGATCTGCCCTTAATGAAGGAAAACTGGGTCAGGTGAAAAGTTTGAAGATCAGCAATGCCCTTGTTGATAAAGTCCAAGATGATTCTCTCCATAGCCTTACAGACAAGGCTGGTCAGGCTTATTGGTGTATAGTTCCACAGATCAATTGAGGGACACCCTCTGTGCAAGGGGATTACAGTTGCTGTTTTCCCACTCTGCCAGGACAAAGCCAGTACTTAGACTGTGGTTGGAGAGAGTACCCAGTTGTTCTGCTAACTCTTGTTTAGGCCATTTAGTAAGCAGCCTGGGATGTTATCCATTCCCACAGTGGCTGTTTTTGGCCTTGATAAGTGTGGTTATGACCTGTTCTTTAGAGATAATAGGTAGAGAACTATTAACAGGTATGCTATGCGGTATGATTGGTGGAGACAGGGGTGGGAAAGTTTTGTCAAACCTGTCTGCTAACGGTCCTCAGGTTCAGTATGAGTGGCATCAGCTACTCTCAATTTGGTGCAAAGCTGGGCTTTTCCTTTTACAGTACTGACATAGCTAGAAAGTCCTTTGTGGTTATCCTTAGGTATGGATGCTAATTTAGTTTTATAATTAGATTTAAAGGACGTTACAAGATGTCTAATTTACTTGCTCAAGCCATGGAGGGGGTTCTTCTGCTGAGACTGTTCCCTCTTATTCCTGGACATCACTATCTTTTTCTTGGTGTATAATCTATTTATGCTAGATGTCCACCAGTGCAACTTGTTTTTTCAAGAGCAACTTTTGATCTGTTCTGGCACGGCTAAGTCTATACACTAGTAAAGGTGTTTATACAGGGGGTTTGTGTAGACCTCCATATAGGAGTCTTTACTGTCAGTGGTGGTAGGGGATTTGAAACTATTTATGCCATCACTTAGGTGGCTATAGTTTGCTTTGGAGAAAATTTTTAACTATTTGGATTGTGGTGCGGGTCAAGTATTATTTTTACATTAAACGTGACTGATTTATGGTCAGACATTACCAAGGAGGGTCTCACACATGGGGTGGTGCAGCGATCTCACATGTTGGTGAGTACTAGGTCAAGGAAATTCAAGTCCCATGTGGGGGTGCAGACTAATTGCTCTAGAGCGTTCATGTTTACAAAGTGCAGAGACATTAGTGTGAGCATGTTTTAGCTCATATATGTATCCCAATCAGTGGAAGGATAGTTAAAGTTAACCATGCTTAGAGTGTTTGGCTGTATTATGAGTGACTCAAGTAGGTCCAGGAAGGTGATTTTCATGGTTCATGTTGGTGGACCTGTAGCTAACAACGATGTGGAGGGATGGTCTTTCCTACAGTTAGTTGGACTTAGAGTAACTCTGGAGAGTTGTACTGCTTTACCAGTCTTGAGGTGTATTTGTCTTTTAGGAAGATCAGAATGAAAGAATATTCACAACAGTTATACGCTTTAGTTCTGATGAAGACCAGCTGATTTGGTTGAAAGCGCTTAACTTTGTTAAACAGTTTGCTTTGTCTGTATGTGCTTATAGTGTTTTGTCATATCAGTTCGTTTTTTTGTAATTTGACTTCATTAAATTGTGGATTTACCATATTTTTGGCAGTCGCGAGCACTTATTGGTGGAACCGGAGAACTATTGTGTATCTTTTAGGAAGATGGATACACTACCTCCTTTAGTTCTTTCATGTTCATTTTGTAGGCTGAAAATATGGAAGGCATTACAGCCTTTCATGGTTGGAGTACTCTCTGTGGCCCTAAACCATGTCTCGGTGACTGCCCAAACATCAACATCTTCCCAAGTAAGAAGCGCCTCCATTGAGTGTAGTTACTGATTAAGCCTCCTAGCATTAAGCAGCATAACCCTAAGTTTGTCTTTTGAAGATATTTTTACATCAGGAATTTTGTTCTTATGGCATTACCTAAAAAAGGCACTATGGGGGAGGCAAGTACCATGGCCAGTAACTGAAAAGCAAGAAGTAACAGATGAAGACCATCCCCGGAAAAGCAGCATGGTCTGTTGACCATATCAACCCTGGCTGAAAAATACTGGATCCCCCTGGACTGACACCAGTAGCGAAGGTCACATCTGTGTGTCTTTGTATGGATTCACCTATGACCAAGACTTCGGTTTTGAGGCATTTTGCCTTGAGGCCTTAATAGATGAGACACTGATATATTTGTTTTTATGTGTAGTGGGTTCTTTTCGGACTGTAATGTGTGCAGAAGGTTTGCATTTGCAAGGTCTCTGCTCTTTTGGTAAGCTTCTAATGAGTACCTCTTTGTATGTGGTTTATGTGTTGTGAAGTCGGTTTGTTGAGGAGGTGAAGTGTGTGTGTGCTTACAACCAATTTGCTATCTGGTTTGTTGTTTCCTGAGAGGAGAGAGCATTATTCTAGATTGATTGTATACTTGCATCTCTCGCATATATATCACTATACATGAGGCAATAGAAGTCTAGCTGTGTAAAAGTACATGCACCCTTATTAAGCATATTTGGATCGTTGTTGTTAGCAGAGCAATTTTTTTTTGAGCAGCAACAACTGGGCCTGTATTTGAGGGACATAGGTGCCACCCCAGAGGTGACTTTACAATCACCCAACAAGCAGTGAAGGTTGCACTTGAACAGGGTAATTGAGGAGGACTGCTTTATACACAGTGGGAGCCTATTGCAGAGTAATGTGAGTAACTGTGGGATATACCTGTCTCACCAGCATGTTCTGTTTATGTCACAGAGAACCCTGGGGCAAGTTATTCTTGTCCCATTTGATTTGCAGATGTCCAGCATTTCCAGTAGGGCAAGGTCTGAGACTTCTCTGTAGGTCAGGCATAGGTCACCTCTCAGCAGCTTGCAGGATACTGAGTAAGTGACAAGTCTTTTAGTCTTTCCATGTATATGATGTTTGGAGACCTGCATTCTTTTAGTCACCAATGTCTAATTGCTGCAGTTGTCTGGTGAAGCACAGACAGAAGGGAGCATTGTACTCAGTTATTGGCCTGATAAGGGTGGAGTATAAAAGAGCTATGACCTTTCTGATGTTGGATGTAATGTCCATATGTATGAAGTGCACAATGCAGAATGGTTGTCTCACCACTATGTTCACATAGTGATGAAAGTACAGATTGCTATGAACATGTGTTCACAAGTCTGACAACACTGTGTTTGAGCTAAGAGGGATGCTATATATATATCATAATTAGCAGGGGTACTTCACTGCTAAATTGGACAATAAGGCATTGTTTGCTGTGAGCTTGGCACCAATCATTTGTCTTGGTCAGCCCCTTATGTAATATGTTACTATCACTGGGGGAATATATATGTGCACATCCAATTAACAGTCATCTGGAAATGTGGTAAACCACAGGCCATCTACCATTGCCTGTGCTTCAGAGAAGTAGTTTCCACACAGTTGAGGGGCCAGCACAGATCCTTCTGGTATTCCATTGTTAAGTGGCTAGTGGGGGTGTGCAGTCCCCAGCTATGAGGGTGTATGTTCTGTTTGTGAGCCAGTGGCTATCCAACTAGAACTGTATGGCTTAATTCAAAGAAGGGAAATTTTCACTATGAGACATGAATGGGCTATATTGTCAAAGACCTTGGATAAATGAACATAGGGAGTATGTCCTATTACCTGTCATCCAGGTCTTTGGGGTCAGTATCAAAGACGTCCACAAGGTTCAATAGGCAAGCTCTTTTCTTGACAAACACAACATGGGTCAACTCAAGTGTGTTGAAGGTCACCTAAGTCCCTGTGGATAAGGTCCCTGCTGATCCCTTCCCTAGCCTTGGAGATAAGCCTTGTTAGGCTTATGGGTCAGTAGTTCTAGTTCTGCATGTTACTAGATTGATTTACATTGTATATAACACAACATTTGATACTACTTTCTGTAGTCTAGGTGATACATATGTGGAAAAAGTACTGAGACACCGGGGTTGCAATGCTTGGTGGGGGGTGGGGAGCAGCACATGGCTGAAATGTAAATGTGTGACATAGTGTGAGATAAGGTTCTTCATTTTTTAATGTTACCACATGAAATGTATGTCATACACAAGAACTACACCATAAAAAACAGTAATACTTAATAATATGTAGTTTTCCTTAGTGTGGCAAGTAGCAGGTTTGTGCAACAGTTAGCAAAGAGTATATGCATGCAAGATACATATGTTTGCGTGTAGCTTGGAAGTGCACAAATGAAAGCTGCATTGCTAAAGTCTGAGAGTTAGTATTGAGTCTATGAAACACACCTGCTACTTAACTGACTTGTTGACAGCACTTGTTAATGCATTGATAAACTTAATTTTGGGGGTAGATAATACTGGTTTCCAATCCTTTTCTCTCACTTTTTTTTTTGGATAGTGTTTATAGGAAACAGAAGAAAATGAATGACAGGTTTGACTGTGATTATCTGGTTTGCGCAAAGTGCAACAGAGCACAAACTGGACAGCTGGAACCCCCCCCCCCATTAAGCAGACAGGACCCTGACAGCAGTGAACTGCAACATAGACAAGTGTTTTCTCAACTCTCCTGTGGCAACAGGTGTAAGTGTAGAACTACCATAGACATGATCTTGGGTTTGAACACAGCATATTCCATACACCATTACTTTTGTCCCAACTCCCACTATGTATTATCACATTATTATCAAATGTATGACTGTGGATATACTGTGTATTATGTTTCTGTAAGCATGTTTCTGCTATCTGGACTGGCATGGCCTACCCATTTGCCTAACACTCATACACAATTGACAATGTCATTTTTCACTGCTTACTACTGTTGCACACTGTTTACCATAATGTAAATGTGGGTTTAGGGGGTGCATACTGCTGAGAACTGTGTTTGCACAAAGGTAGATGGTGTGCAACATTTTCAAAGTGTATGCACTGCCAGTAAATGCGATACCTGGAACTGGGGGGAAACCGTGATTCTCCATTGCTCTTGATCCATGGTTGACAAGGTATGCATTCATGCAGAGGGTATGAGATTTAAGGCTTAGAGATGGGGTGTCCAGGCGTCCAAGATTTTTTGGGACTCCTGGTGAAACACCACTGTGCCAGGCTACTACAAGGAGACTATTTTGGGCCCCAGTATAAGTCAAAGGCTTGGGATAGTTTGGCCCAGGCTGTAACCAGTGCCACCAGTATCCCCGCACTAGTGAACAATGTAGGCATCACTCCAATGACCTCTGGAGGAGGAAGAGGGATACCTTGACTGTTGGATTGGGAAATTTAAGACTGTAGATATCCCACACCTGTGTAAGCATCAACTACAGACAGTACTTCTAAGTCTTAAAAGATGCATGTAGGCAAGACTGGTATTCATAATGGTATTCTGTTGTGTTCTGTTTTTTTTACAGCTGCCATGGAAAGGAAGGTGAATGTTAAAACCCATGGCTCTAGATGGCAAAGAGGAGGCAGGCATGTGGTATGTATGCAGCAGAAGAGTAGTGTTATTGTAGAATTAAAAGTTAAAGATAGGTTTTTTTGTATTTTATAGCATTGTATCCAAATGAGCATGCCTATCTCAACTGTAAAAGCAAGCATGCATGCATTAGTCTGTAGCACAAACCAAGAGTAGAATATTAGACTTTAGTCAGAGGTTGTAGGTTCAAATACCGCACTTCCCAAATATACAATACTGTTAATTCTTCAATTATGTGTAAGTTAAAGATTTAAAGTAAAAGCTCTATATCAGTGGCATACATGCCCTGCTGTAAACTGTAATCTGTATAACTGGAAGATGCGTATGTGCAATATATGCACACATAAAGGAGTACTTCTTGCAATCTGTAGTATAGTGTGCATCTGTTAGGCACTGGTGGTCTTAAAAGTAAAAGTAAATATTATCTGTTACTGGGCGGTAGTCTTAAGAGTAAAGGTTAAGATAATAGAGTCAAATAATTGTATTAATACATTGTATGTCACATATGAAGGTACTAATTTTATATTTTGTTCTCTCATCCCAAACTTTATCTCTCTTTTTATTTTATTTTATTTTTTAATTTTTTTGTTTTATTTTATGTGTTATCAAAATGTGTCCATGTCATCCACGTGTACCACATCATAAAATGTTCCACAACACAGCGGGGTAAGCCTGCCCCACTAGATCTACCTACCTCCACTCCATCGGCTAAGGCACTGTTGCACAGCACATCTGGGAGCCAACCTGGCAGCATCACCTCTGCTGCCCTGCACTACCTGCCCCCTCACGTAGTCATGCCATGGAGGATAGTCCAGTCATTCCTTTCAGGAGCAGTGGCAGAGATGGTGAGTTTATTACCTGGACTGAGTTGCCAGGGATGATGCATAGGGTGTATGCCTACACTGGCTGGAGAGGCTGCTCTCCTCATTTTACAAAGTAACAGGAGAAGGAGACATTGAGTACTCCAGCCTGTGCTGGAGTGAGGTGAGAGTGATGACAGTCCTGTGGGTGAGGACTCAATTCTCACTGTCACCCAGTGTGATGACCATGAGTCCTGGAGTAACTCACCTCCCCCCATCCATAGTGTCCCTCAACCTCTTGTGTCCATTACCATCCCTGTCTCTTGTCTTCTTTGTTTTGTCTCTCTGCAATTGCTTCCTCTCCTGCACAACTGACCAGATCCAGATAATTCTTCCCTTCCCCACTATTCCTCTCTTTCCCAAGAAAATAAATGGGCACCTGTCTCCCCCAACCAAAAAAAAAATTGACTCATCCATAGCTCTCCATTTTGCTGACATGTCTTCTTGACTCACTTGATTTGGTCCAATTGACTATACTACATAACTGTGTTGTGGTCACCCCCCCCCCCCGGAGGTGACAGTCCAAAGTCCACTAATATTATGCATAGAATATCAGCCTTTACTGTTGATGAAATGGATAGCTATGGTTCTTTCCTACCTCTCTCCTGCACATTCCTGTATTGCTTTTCCTTTGTTCTTCCCCCTGCCTGCTCCCCATTCATACTGCCCTATCTTCCCCATTTCTATTCTTTAATGCATTATTGCATGATGGTGCACAACAATAATACAAAACTAGTTAAAAGTATTAGGTACAGTTGAATTTGAACCCAGGACCATCTGGCCCCAAAAAGAAATGTACCAGTGCATTAACACATGTTACCACAAAGTCAGTTAAGTAGCAGGTGTATTCCAAAGACAGTACTAACTGTCAGACTTTAGCAATGCTGGAGAAGTAATGGAACCTTTCAGTTTTTGGGCTCCATGTTTGTATGGAGGTGCGCATCATGCACTAATGGTGAATGGTGGCAAGCAGGTGTGGTTACCCATGCACAATGCCACTTAATACTGCTGCAGTATGCCAAGACACAGCAACACATCTCATCTCTTATCACCCCACATCACATATGTTACATCAGAGGCATAGGATTGGTGGTGGTATTATTCTGATATTGTCCATGATTGTGGTTGGTTCTTGTAATGTTTGCCATGATCCTTTACCTGTAGCTACCTTGCTGGAGACCTCTTCAGAGAGTGCACTCATATTCACGTATATTAGTTTGCACAGTTTCCCAATATGCACCCTTCTCCAATTGTATGCCAAATCCCTGATAGATGTCTTCTGCATTATTCATGTAAGAATGCTTATCTCACACATGCATCCTCCTCATTGTTATGTCAACTTGTGTGACAGTCACAGGTGAAACATTTTCACTTTACAGTCCCTACTGTACCATACACATGTGCTTTGTTTTGCTGCTATAACCATTTTCCATCAACATGCCCTCCTCTGCTGTATGTGAGGGAGTTTCACTTGTACTAGTAAAACCACAAGCACCAACCAGTAATAAAAAAGGAAAAGAAGAAGTCTTCAGAGTCAAGTGCCGCAAAAAGGCTTTATTTACAATAACACACACTGAGCGCTTCCGTCCACAGGTAATAGGACTTCTTCAGAACCGTTCTGCAGAAGTCCTATCATCTGTGGATGAAAGCGATCAACGTGTGTTATTGTAAATAAAGCCTTTTTGTGGCACTCGACTATAAAGACTTCTTCCTTTCCTTTTTTCACTTGTACCCTTTCCCTGTATTCATCCCTACAATTCATATGTGTGTCTGTATTCAATACCACACTTACCCTGAGTGATCATTTTACGTGGCAATCCATGTCCTTTTACAGATTATTAACACAGCTTCAGTAGAGAATGCTAATAATGGGCTATCACAGTATTCTGCACTGTAGGTACACTGTCCTGTACTGTGTTTGGACCATATTCTTCACATTCATAACTCTCAACTGTCTAGATATTCCCAGGATGTGCAGATGTTTTCCTTATCAAGCATGTGGCTTTCTGCCATATCACTGGAATGATCTCTGGACAGATGTGACTCAATATTACATACATTTGAAAGCATACCACTCAACTGTCCTGATCTGGTAGAATGTCCGTTTTGTCTAATATTGGTGATATTTTCTTCATAACATTTTTTCCTGGGAAACCATTGGCATGTCATTGCAGAGTGCAGTCAGAAACTGCTGACTGACATTTGAGTTTTAAACTTCATTCTCTTCAGAAAGTTCCTGCTAATGTACAACATATATATTCTATCTTCCTCTTAGGTTTGGAAGTGCAATAATAAACATCTGTCCCTACTTCTGGCCCTTTGTCCCCCCATTTTTATGGCTTTGTCCACATTTCTCACTCTAAGAGGTTGAGACTGTTACATTCCAACACATTCATATGTGACATGTATGTCAAATATGTCTTCATTACTGGTTATCTGCCCTGTCAGAATGACAGCTATTTGTAAAGCCCTGCTGATCATTGTGGCATTCCACACAGATTTGTGTACTGTAGGTGCTCTGCCTTACACAGAATTGCTATCCTCATTTGCTTAAAAAGTTGCGTGGCCAGCAACATTGTTGTGAGCCACAAAACCTAGCTTAGGCACACTAAACCTCATTAATATGCATTGCGAGGTGATGTGTGACGAGCACTGTTGCACTAACATGTGAACTCTGTGTTGGCTCTGCGCAAAGCCTGCACAGAGTTTATTGAATCCCCTAGTCAGTCTTTCAGCTACAATACATATATATATATATATATATATATATATATATATATATATATATATATATATATATATATATATATATAGCTATATATAAATAGCTATAGATATAGCTATAGATATATAGCTATATTTATATCTGTCTTTATATATTATATTATATTATATGTATACATAGACTAGATACAGATATATATAAATATATATGTATGATTTTTAACTTTCTTCTTTTTCTGTCTGTGCAATCTTGTCATTTGTCTTGTTCCTCTTCAATAAACACACAACACCAAATGACATTTGACGACCTTTATTAGACTTCCATAAACATGATTGTTAACCAATAGTTATTAACTTCGGTGATAATAACATCCATGAAAGAAGACGTAAAATAACCATAAGGGCAGCGTACCACTCACCCTTGATAAGCAGCGTCCCCCACTTGCTCACTTATCTTTGCACTAACAAGGCAGCATTCCTGCTCACCTTCAATTTATTGAATTACACCACCATCCAAATAAGCAGCTCTGCTTGCTTATTAACTTATCCACCAGAGCAACCAATCACTTTCAACTTATTGAATTGCACATCCATCACCGGGGGGGGGGGGGAAGAAGAGGGCAAGCCTGCCCCTCTTCTCCGCCCACCAGCCTGACCAGGCTGTTCCTCCTCTTCCAGCAAAGCTATTCTAAGGACAAACATCATTCAGTATACCCATTTTCTATACTCCAGCCCTAGAACACCCGCATACCTGCAATGCCCATAAACCCCACTATCCCAAACCAGTGTAAATTCAGCTGTGCCTTAATGAACCCGAATAAAGTAATATTACCCTCAACCCCACTGTACCACACCAGAACAACCATTGCGACAGAATTCATTACCTTTCGCCTCAGTTTCCTTCAAGGTTTTGCTCACTCTGCTAACTGCCCACTGCACCTTATTGCATACAATTCTGATGACCAAAACATCTCATGCAACCAGTGTGTTCAAAACA
The DNA here is from genome assembly GCF_019279795.1 of Protopterus annectens. Taxonomy (NCBI): domain Eukaryota; kingdom Metazoa; phylum Chordata; order Ceratodontiformes; family Protopteridae; genus Protopterus; species Protopterus annectens. The sequence continues at coordinate 454,792,539 of NC_056728.1, read as the reverse complement.
GCAGGAATAGCTACCCCACCAAATCCATCACCTTCCAAATCCACTTCCTTCAAGCTCCAACTGCTTACATCTGCAAAAGAAAGAACACTGTAAATTCATGACACTCACTTAAATGCATTAAACCCTGTCAAAATGTGCCCTTAGTCTTTGAACTGCCCCCCATTACACTGCCTATCTCCCTTATCTCAGCCCAACCCCACTTTACCTGCATAAAATCCTATCACAGCCAAAGCAATAAACATACAGCAGCATCAGTGACCTTCAATAAGCACCAAAAGTAAAATGATAATGATACCAACTGAAGATGATGCAATTAAGCACTGGAAAAAGATGTTAAAAATAAATATAACTTACCTGTGTCAACTATTGACTGCCATATGCAACAGTCTAACCAACACTGCAAAATATCCCCACAGATGACTGCAAAAAATGTTAAGAGCTGTCTAGCTCAGTTACCACATATAGCAGAAGAAAAAAAAAAATTACCTACTCTCTTGCAATTTAATCTCCCAATGCAGTCAGAATGACCGCAACTGGTGTAAAGAATATTAACCCCAATTCCCTCAACTAAACTGAATAACATGAAATATCAACATCCACGTCAACAAACCATTACGTTGTAACTATTGGAAAGAAAATATAACAAACAATTCCATATGTGGCTGCCTTGCTAGAAGACCATGAACTCTTTTCACACCACTCCATCAACCGACATCATCCTCGACCTCCTCTCTTGCCTGTCGAAGCCACCTTCCTTCAACTTACCAAGTAATGCCCAGTCAGCCCTTCTCCATTTGCAACCTCTGAGGGATCTGTAAAAGAAAAACTGTAAATACTTCATTCACACATAATCACAGCTTCTTAATGACAGTATGCACCACCACTGGCATATCTCCTTCATTAACTGCATAAAATGCATTTACTACTGCATACAAAACACCAATGAAAATTAAAATGTGTTAACAAAATACCTATAAAATTTCCTCCACACCTCACAGAGTCATGATACAATCTGATACCTATGCAAAATAAAACAAATGAATGCATTAAAAGGCCTATTCTATAAATAAATATATCACTCTTTTCCCAACCAAACAACATTGTTAACCATAATTAAGAAAAAAAAAACATCTATAGTCATGCTATTATAGCCTATTACCAAACCTGAGGTGTAAATTCCCCCCCACGGCTCTACCTATATCCCTTTGGACATGGGCAGAAATCACCTGTTCCCTCTTAAATAAGAGCAACATGCAGTGCACACTGGATTAAGGAATCTTACTTACCTGAAGCTGGCTAGTTCATCAAAACCTTAGATCCATTAACTTATATTTGCACCCAGTTTCTAAAACTACCCCAACACACTACCTACCATGCTTCCTAAACCCTATCTACAAAACTTCACCCAAACCCCAAATGAAATGATCCTTGTGCTATTCTGTAAAACCTTAACCTGGTATGGAACATTAACACTACCTACTCAAGGGACAAATTTGTCACCCCAAGATACCACCTGTTAGGAACAGACTCCAGCATCCTGTCAAACACCTCATTGGCCCTTCTCCCACATATGGTTCAAACAACTGGATGAGTTAACACGACCACCCAAGGTTCAAAAGCAAGGATTGAACTTCACTGGCTTACAGGAGCCGTAGGGCTGTAGCCTACTAAGTTCCTGTGCTCCTATGAATGTCATGACTCTACTCATCCCGTGGGATCCCCACACTCCCATAAACCATCCCTGACAGTTTTCCCCTTGGCCCCCTTACCTACCCCTTCCTTACTTGCCCCCATGCCAGTGCAATAATCAGCTCCCACTAATTAAACACAGAGCTCTAACATGCCTTACTACGTGATTACTCAGACCCTCCTTATGCTCCATTCAAGTGGCAAGAACGTCCATCCTATCTAAACATCACCTTTCACATCCCCTTTTTAAACCACCGCATGATGCCTTCTGCACTTCAACAATCTGCAAGGAAAGAAAAAATGGTAAATTCTATGTAAACACATACCATAATTACTTAACATGGAGGCACTGACCAGGACCCCTGCCACCCCATCATACCCTTACCTATGGCCAATGGCCGTGCTTCCTTTTACTATTGAATGCAAATGCCCAAAAGCAGGAACAACTTTCAACATTAATCTAACATTCTAACGGTTAATAGAACAAATTGTACAACCCATTAAGCCTGATATCACAAACTCAAATGCCTGTCCTTCTCTGACTAGCAGTGTAAAATCCTCTACCAAAACTCAACAACTTTGAAAACCACTTACTTCTGTCAGTAACTGTTGCTCACTTGTGCTCCCCATGTGTAACCTCCTTGCTTGCCACTGCATTATCTGTGAATTCACTGTGTATCACCACAGCTGGTACTCGGCACACCACCATCCACAAAGAAAAGGAGAAAATTAAACCCTCTAATAGTAATGAGAAGGCTCCACCTTATACCCACCTATTCCAAATTACAGCTGCAGTGTTCTGACCTCAACCTGGGCCATGACATCAATAGGACTTGTTAACAGGACAAATTTGTATCCCAGAGACTCCCCCATCTGTGGAATATATACCCTCTACTCCATTATCTCTTTTCAAACACATCCTGGTTAACTGGGTGGGACAAACCCCCCATAACAGAAAATACACCACTGGGATTCCACCTGTGTCCCTGCTGGACAGGGAGTCTGAGTGCTGACTTGTCTAAATGTGAGCTAAACTCTTGGCTAGGCTTATAAGGGCCTCAGGGCCAATAGCCTATAACTTCCTATGATCTTATGTTATGTACTTCCTGAAATGAAAAGTCTATCATTGTCAGTGACTCCATTCTACAAGGATTAACCAGAAGGCAAAATGATATGAGAACAGACCAAACTATGACAGTAATCCACCATCCACACTCCAATGTTCAAAATGTCAGCCAGCTTGAGGAGTTCAACAGTCAAAGGAACACATCATGACCACAAAAATCCCAACAGACTCAAAAAAAAAAAAACTGCATGGCCAACTGCCAGTAGCCCACTGTGTAGTAATGACCTTCACACAAGTCTCAGAACCATACTTTCCAGAGCAAAATGTGGCCAAAACCCCTCTCTATGCATATTTTAACATACTGCTCTTACAATTCTGTCCTTGCACTCATGAAGAGAACCCAAAGTACAAGCTCTAAAAGGAATGAGTTCTCCTTATCTGTAGTTAACATACTAATCCCAACAGCATTTTGCTTTGGGGTGTTATCCCAGTCTTCACCTTGCCAACAGCCACCTTCTCCTTTACCCACTTATAATTAGGTGTATATATGGCATATCTCCTAGCTGACTGTCTGCTGGGGGAGGGGATACTAAGGCAAAATCCTCATTGTGCTAATCAAACCCTGCACCTTGCATGTGTGGAATAAACACCTTACCCTTATGCCAAACTCCCTCCAGATCCAACCACTGTATGTTTTTTGTAGATTGAAGCATACCTCTCAACCTCTTAGTACAAATTCTAGACAAAGCCTCACAGAAAGGGGGCCAAAGGCACAACACAGGGACAATTTTTTTTAAATATAGCTCTTATAGAATTATAAAGTTGCTAGCATAATAATTTGTCATAGCATCCCCTTTGGAAGGATATAAAGTCTGAAACACAAATGTCTGTCATTATTTAATGACATCAGTCCTCAGATCATTCTAGTGATTTGCCAGAAATCACAAAGTTTATGTGGAACAGACCAAAACTGCAAAGCAAAATCCAGACAGTCTGCAAAAAACTATACAGCTGAAAGGTGTGGATTGAAGCCAGTCTGTGGTAAAAAAAAAACAAAAAAATTACTATAATCAGCCAGAAGCAAACCTGATGGCTCCATTCAGCATCTCCACTCACCCAAGAAAACAGTTCACCACCCTCGCAGGCAATCCATAAATGCAGGCAAACATAAAATGCGTTATTTATTTAAGGAAGGCTGAGTCATAATCCAGACCTTCTAAGGAAATCTTGACCATTCAAAGTATCCCACTATTGGCTGCCACTAAAATGCAAAATGTCCCCCAGGACCGATTAGTACCTCACTGTGCATGCTCCGCCATTTTCCCGCGGGCAGCTCCAGAATCAGAAACCTGCACTTAATAGAGTAACCTGTGAGACTTTACAGCAAAGAAAGTTAAAGTCTAGACATTCAGCACTCACCTGTAACTCTGAATAATCAAGGGTTACCCAGTACCACTGAAACAAACAAGAAAGGACTGTTCAATAAAACATTTAACAGACCAGGTCACCAGCTTTTAATAACAATTCCATATGCACTCACGCCTTGACCCATCGTTCAAACTCCAACCCTGTTTCATCCAACTGACAACAAACCTGGGCAGATCTCCCCTCTGCCAATATCTTAGTGTTCATGTCAACATATGCTTACTGCACACTTCATTATTTATTGACTTCAGTCCCCAGATCAATCCAGCGATTTATCAGAAGACTACTTAACTATTGCTCGTACCGCTTTAATGCATTAGGGAAAAAGAAAAAAAAAATTACCTGTCCTGCCTTAGCATGAACTTCTGAAGGGTACAACATCTGAGCTTCTGTGACTGTCCTTAATTTCAGCTTTGTCCTGCAAGGAAAGGCCAGAATCTGCCAAACCACCGTTTGCACCCCGACCACCCACACAAATGACCGCTACACCTTTTACCGCATTCTACAGAATGGAGAAGTATTAGTCCACAGCTGCTGCACTAATAAAACTATCTGCCACTTCACAGCCTGAGAACAGTCCCATCAACCCCACAAATATTCGTACCTCACCACTCTTATGTAGAATCTGCCATTACTGCAAGGAACTCCCGCCTCAAAAAAAAATTTAAAAAAAAAAGTTCTTCAAGTTGGAGACAGCCCGGGAAACACCAGAAATTGTCAACTGTGAGCCGGGTGGGTATAACTGAACTATAAGAGGCCATGAGATATGTCTTGTCTGAACTCTGCCTTTTCCTTCAACCATCTAATTTATGTGCTTCCTGCAGAGTAATATTAAGTTCTCAAGTTTCTTTACCCTGAAGAGGCATTATGTATTTGTGCGTGTTGGTGTCTGCCTTCTCCTTCAAACATCTTATGTATGTGCTTCCTACAGAGATGTGTGTGTATGTGTGCATGTGTGTGAGATATCATAACACTGACTGGAGGGCCCCTGCTTACATTATAATGATCCTGAATTTTTATTTATTTTTTTTATGAGTTTTTAAAACCCTGCCAAAACCACTTTGCCATGAGAAACAGACTAAATTAAGAGTCAAAACATGAATTACCCCAACATACCAGCCTTGCCTCACTCCCAGCTCACTATTTAACCAAACCAAGCAAAAAAAAAAAACAAACAAAAAAAATTATTATTAATAACCTTTGTAAGAACGTACTACCTCCTGTACCATAGCGCTATAAGCAATCTGTTGGCAGTGTCATCTTAAGGGCAAGAAAGTCGGGTTAAACATACATTTACAGAGGAAAATAAACACACATGAAGGCAATCAATCTGGTTAAAAATGGAAGAGGAGAACAACCCTCGCTTCTTCCTTTATTATAAAGCACATGGTCACATGACCTCTCTTGATCTCTCCACACCAACACATGCGATCATTCACTCTCTTTTTCTTATTATCAGCCAACACCCCCACTTGCTCTTACGCTGTATACAAATACATTTTAAGAACATATTTTGGATAACTCTTCCTTCGCATTCCAAATACGTAATACATGAACCTTTCAATTTTCGATTTCGTAGCAGGTTTAGTAAAGATATCTGCAACCATGTCCATTGTCAGACAATATTCAAGGCTTATTTTGTCATCATTAAGTGCTGATCTAACAAAATGATACTTAATGTCAACATGTTTACATCTCTGTCAGCTTACTGGATTCTTCGACAAAGCGATTGCTCCTTGATTGTCCTCAAATATTGTTACTGGCACATACTTGCACTCTCCATCCATTCCACTCACCAGCTGCACAAGGTACAAACTCTCCTGTGTTGTTGCTGCCAATGCCATGTACTCTGCCTCACATGTAGATAGAGCCACCGTTTGTTGTTTCTTTGATTTCCATGAAATAGGCCCGTCTCTGTTAAGGTTAAAACAATAACCTGTTGAACTATGTCTATCATTTTGATCTGTTGCCCAGTCTGCATTATTGTATGCTATAAGCTGAAGTTTCTCTTCACTTTTCTTGTAACACAGCTCTCTGCCCAATGTACCTTTTAAATACTTTAACACATTTGGCTAGTGTTAAATGAGATTCACTCAGTTGTGACAAATATTGTGAAAGTTTAATTACAATCCAGCTAAGATCAGGTCTCGTGCTTGTCATAACATATATCAAACTACCCACAAGCTCACAATATTTTCTTGGATCGGTAGATTCACTGTCACATTCAAAGTTTGTTTTTTGTTCAGAAGGGGTACGTCTTACTTTACAAATAGACATACCAAAATTCTCAAGAATTTTTATGATGTACCTCTTTTGGTTCATCTTTACTTCACCACTATTCTGGGTAAAGTCAATGCCTAGAAAATGTCTTAGCTTTCCCAGATCTTTCATTTTAAATTAACTTTGAGCATTTCTTTTACATCGTTCAGTGATTCATTGTCACTAGCTGCTATAATGAGATCATCAACCCATATAATTAGGACTGTTTTCTCATTTTCGGCCTGTCTAGTGTATACACAGTGGTCTGCGGGGTTTTGGATAAAGCTGTTTTCACAAAGATAATTGTGCGACATTTTGTTCCAATTACGCCCTGATTGTTTCAATCCATAGAATGACATTCAGTTTGCAAACCAGTTTTTCATCATTATTTGATTTCTTTTCAAAACCTTCAGGTTGCTCCATATACACCTCACAGTCAATAGGAGCATGTAAATAGGCCATTTGCACATCCATCTGATGCAATTCTAAATCATACTGAGCTGCCATCTGCATTAGACTTCGTACAGATGTCATACTTGCAGTTGGTGCAAATGTTTCATTATAGTCTGTACCAGCAACTTGACTATAGCCTTTAGCCACATATCTGGCTTTGTAAGTCTCAGTATTATCTGCATTGTCTTTTTCAGTGAAAACCCACCTACCCCCCCCCCCCCCCCCCACACTGCATTTTTATCTTCTGGCAGTGTGGTAAGTGTAAATGTGTTGTTTTCCTTTAAAGACTTAAGTTCCTCCTTCATAGCTTTGACCCACTTCTTCGAGTTAGACAAAGTCATGGCCTCTTCAAAGCTCTGATGTGTGTTGATATTAGTCTGTAACAATAGTCTACATTAACTGTCACATAATCGTCGTTTTCAACTTTACACTCATAGGCCTTCAAATATGCAGGTGTTTTTCTCTCTCCTTTAGAGTAGTGTGTATCCTGCCTTTCCTCTTCTTGTCTTATTTTTGTGCCTCCATCATTTATTATGGATTCAGTGTGATTCACTTGTATTTCTTTTGTGATTTGATTGTCAGCTTTTGATTCTGACTTAACATGCACACGTGTTCTGGTATTAAAATCTTCATTCATCATTTCTGGGTCTGTCTGAATCTGGCATTCAGCTACATTCTTAGTAATGAACTTGACTAACTTGTGTTTAAGGACCCATCCTATGTCTGGATAATAGACCAGATATGATGGGCTGTTTTTATCATATCCAACAAAAATCCCCTTATCACATCTTGGGTCTAACTTCTTTTTATCTTGTCTGTATGCATAGCACACTGATCCAAATTCTCTCATCCATGAAAGATCAGGTTTCTTTCCTGTTAGCATGAAGAATGGGGTCTGCCCCACATGCCTGTTATAACATCTGTTGCGAGTAAAAGCAGCAATCATTACTGCATATGTCCACAACTCTTTAGGTAGGTCACTCTCTATCAACATACACCTTGCCATTTTGAACAGTGTTCTCCAGTTTCTCTCTGCTACCCCATGGTGGGGTGAGTAAGGTGCTGATGTTTCATGTCTTATAACATTTTTACTCAGTAGTGACTGAAAGTCTTTTGACATGAACTCAGTGCCATTATCTGATCTGATACACTTTACCCTTCCATAAGGGGCTGAATCTGTAATAAACTTTTCAGTCGCCTTGACTGTGTCACTCTTGGCTTTCAGAAAGTAGACAAATATTACACCTGAGTAGTCATCAGTAAATGCTAAAGTATACTTAAATCCATCTTTTGCTGCTGGTTCAATTGGGCCTGCCAAATCAGTATGGACTAGTTCAAAAACAGCTTTTGCTCTTGCATCTGTTTCTCTGTTTCTGCTCTGGATAAATTTATCTTGCGTACAGATTTTACAATCTAGGTTAGGTCTCTCAACTTTACCTTTGATTTTCATACCTTTTACTACCTTTTCTAATTCTGACACATCTTCAGAATTACAGTGACCAAGCATTTTATGCCATGCTTGAATGTCATAACAGCTCTGAGATGCTTCATAATGTATCTCATTTTCGTTTTCTTCATCATATGTGTCTAAGTAATAGAGTCTATCACACTCAATTATGTCAAACCCGGTGCCGTTTTTATAGATGAGTTGGTCCTTACCTTGTTTAAAGTTGATCGAGGCCCCCCTTGGATGTTGCTGCCTTAACAGAAAAAATGTTTTGTGGATACGTCTGGATATACAGCGCCCGAGTCATCATCACCTTTACTTTGTGCCCCTCTGTGTTTAGCAGCCATACCTCTACATTACCTCTCTTCTGTGCGACCCCACAGGTTCTAGTCCCATCAGCTAATTCCACAATGTACTCCTTCAGTTGGAAAGTTGCATCAAAGTGTTTAAACTTTTTCAGGTCGTTAATTATGTGTGACATGGTGCCAGTGTCCACCATTAATCCCTTCTGTTTTAATTCACGAATCTGATGCTCATTTATTCTGAAGACAAATGTGTGATCATCCACGTTAGTTGCTTGTTTCACATTATCTTTCTTCTTTTGTCTATAGTTACTGTCCCTGTGGCTGGAGTTTTAGCACAAACTACACCACTGTATCTGCCCTTTATATTCTCTCTGGCATTCTTGTGCCTTGTGTCCCTTTTAGCCACAGCTATAGCATATAATCTCTGCTTTTACTCTTTCCCCAAGGCCACTCGCTTTCATCACATTATCATTACTTATGATGGCATTAAATTTCTAGGTATGTTCATAGCTTCTCAACCTTGTTTTGAACTCACCAAAGCTCAACTTATCATCATCTTGCGCGATGTGGACTGCAAATAGTTTAAAAGTTTCAGGCAATCCTTTCAGAATCATTGCAATTAGTAATCCATCACTGAGCTTCTCCCCAGTATTTCTAAGTGCCGTAATGGCCATTTCAGCCCTAATAATATAGTCTGTGACACTTTCAATGGCAGCTTTCAGGAGGCTTGTTAATTTGGTGTATAGACTAATTACCCATGGCTTCCCTTTCCTGGCATAATGGTCTCTTAGGATCTGAAGCGCTTCCTGTTAAATAAAAAAATCAGAATTCAATACACAGGAGGTTCAGATTCAAAAGTTTACTAGTGTACACCAGGAGGCAAAAAACCATACAAGTACAGAATTTTGTCTGACATGATGCAGGAAGTACAGAATATTTTATAGTGTTTGCATTCAAGTTATGCCCACCTTACTGACGTGGTTAGTCACAAGGCATCTACATCACTTTTACTAACAGTATTCTATTCATCTAATAATGCTGATGCAGTACATTTAAAAAACTTTTCCTTTAGATACAATATGGCCTTGCTATCCAGCTGGCCAGTCATAATGTCTTTCTGTAAAGTTACTTCTTAAAGGTCTCATATCAGTTCGAATACAATAGCAGATTCAGACTTTAAATTCACCTCTTTGTTCACTGTTTCACTTTCTCACCAGCTGTGTTCTTATCTTACAGGGACAAATTACTACATCAGGAAAGGAAGATCCAAGGACAAGTTATCTTATCAGGAAGAAGCGGAAGATTTACACATTTTAATTTCCTGACCCAGCAGATAATCACTTATGAAAAGCATAACATTAAGCTTGCTGAGCTGGCAGCTGCCAGGGTCAGGGGTCAAAGCACACTGCAGTTTCAGAAGCTACTTGCATTTACACATGAATTTATCCCTTCTGTTATATGATTAATAGAATAAAATGCATTATAAACTACCTTGCTTTTAAACTAGCATTTCACATATATTTAAATACATATTTTTCTACCATTTTCCCCCTATTAATACTTTTTATTCTATTTTGAAGTATGCATAGTGTCATTTCATCTCCTAGCCTTTCCCACTCAGGATTTTCAGCTAGGTGAGTCATTTAATCTATACTTCAGAAAAAGCATCATCTGAAATCAATCTTTCAATTTCAATATCTTGGTGGAAAGTTTCAGTAACAGATACATCAACAAAATCTTTGATTAATCTTTTCATGCAGGGAATTCCACAGCAAACACATGCTCCTATTAGGAGTATACCCACACAAATAGCAATTAGAATGTTCATTAGGATGGAACCCCACCCCCCAAACAGATTCTGGAAGAAGTCCGTCAGTGGGTTTGGGCCTGGTTCAGTCATGACTGATACTTGCTGAATTACCTCTAGGTGATTATTTATCTCATGGCGATTGTCAGGGATGAAAGCACAGCATTCTTCTTTGATAAGCGCGCACGTATCACCTCGCCGCTAGGGTGAAGTCAAGAGCCATCCGATTTTGTAGCACAACAGTTCTCATTGCATTCAGTTCATCAGTCACCAATTCTAGGGTGGAAAAAGTTGCATTACTCATTACTTGAAGTTTCAACAACTTCCTCAGCTCCCAGATCGATTTGACTGCTCCATAGGCTGGTAGTATTCCTGCCCAGGATATAACACTGTCACCCAAGTCCATATGAGTCAATTCACTTTTGTCTTTTACTGAATTATGGTCTTTCCAACCAGCTTCGATCTTCCCAACTGGATTCACAGGTTTCTTAACTGGACCTTCAGATTTTCGAGCTGTTTCCCTTACATTTCGTATCTTACCCAAAGGTAATTCTGCAGTATGTCTTATTGCTGGAACCAGATAACCCAAAATACAACTGCTGGACCAATTCTCAGGTAACCATTTATATGCCTTTTTCCCACAAATAAAATAACAGTTTTCTACTTTAGTACTAATACGCATCAGCCCTGCATGAAACATTTTCTGATCTATAACTGACAATTGTTTAAACAAAACAGGGTTTTGTCGTACTTCATTCAATGTTGTTTTCATTGTGCTCAAATATGAATCATAGTTAGTATTACAAACAGTACCTCCACTTTTAACTTCACTGTAACACTTGTAGGATATCGTAATATTACAATTACTCCATCCTACTTGGAGGGTATCGTTTTTAAAAAAGCACACAATTCCCTTTTGTGTAACAGGTAAAAATAATGCTATTTTGTCTTGTGATCTCACAGTTCCTGTGTCGAAAAGTAAATTCTCCCAAGTCTCATTTATCCCCAAAGAAACAGCGGACATTATCAGTCCTCCATATGCTGTTGGTATAGCTGTACAAACCCAGCAATTTGAAATGTTCATAGTCTCTGCATACACACATTTCATGGCCAGGTATGTGTTAAAATTTGGATGCCAGTCTATAGACGTTTCAATACACCTTCCCACTTTCACTTGTGTGGTTGTGTGTAGGATGAACCACAGCAAGAGAAAAATTGTCACAATTACAGTTAATAAATGTACACACAACAAAATGATTATGCAACATCTCTGGGGTTGATCTAAACTTCTATTCGCTTTGCTTTTGGCCATCTCGGTCTGGTTGTGTATCAGTCTCAAAGTTTTTATCAAGTTGAAAGTTCTTTACCGGTTTGCAATGCATCAAATGAACCCAGGACGTCCTCTCAGCTACTCTGACTGCAGTAGGCATTGCCAACAGAACCTGGTACAGACCTTCCCACTTTGGACTCGCCCAGTTTTTCCTTTTTGTCACTTTCAGCCAGACCCGTGACCCTGGGGCTAAGACTGCTTCCACCGGTCTGGTCTGTTCCTTATCTGAAAAAGAGTTAACCTGCAAAACAAATTTATTCCTTAACAATTTTTTCATACATTCTGCTAACGAACTGTCAGCCTCCTGCTCTGCAGGCATGAGAGCTTTCCACTGAGGCACATAATATGCTCTCCCAAAAAACATTTCAAAGGGAGTCAAACCCTTTACATTTGGAACCGTTCTCATACTCAGCAGTGCTAAAGGCAGACAGTATATCCAATTCTTTTGGGTCTCCTCTACTAGCTTCCTAAGCTTACTTTTTAGGGTACCATTGTACCTTTCCACCAGTCCTGCTGACTGTGGGTGGTAGGCACAATGGTTCTTTAAGGAGATACCAAAAATCTTCCAAGCTGGTGAATCATCTGATTCACAAAATGTGTGCCATTGTCACTATAAATCCTCTCCGGAATGCCAAATCTAGGGATTACTTCTTTTATCAGGGCTTTTGCCACTGTTGCTGCATCCGGGTTTTTGGTTGGAAAAGCTTCTACCCATTTAGAAAACATATCTACAATAACTAAACAAAACTTCTTCCCTTCACATTTATTCAATTCTATGAAATCCATACAAATAGTATGGAACGGGTATGGTGGTATAGGAAAACTTACTTGCTTGGTTGTAAATGCTCCTCGTGCATGGTGCTTGTTACACGTATGACAAGCTGCACAAAATTTTTTTGTGTAGTTTATGTATCCATATGTTTGGAATATTCGATTTACTAACTGTACCATCCCCCCTGTTAAGACATGGCACTGCCCATGGCTCAACAAAGCTGCATATCTAAATAAATTAGACGGCAATATCGGTTTTCTTTCTTTGGAAATGTACAGTCCATTCTCAAAAATTGCACCTCGTTTTACCCATTTTTGTTTTTCTGCTTTTGTAGTAAGCGTCTGCATTGTTTTTAACATGTCTAAATCTAAAATCTCAGAGGGTTGTAATTCCTCATTTAAAAGTAAAGTTTCTGAGTCTGAGACTGCTTGCTTTGAAGCTGCATCAGCTCGTGCATTATCTTTTGAAATCTTATCCTGTTGTTTTGTATGAGCTACACATTTACAAATAGCTACTTTGGTAGGTAACTGAATAGATTCTAATAGCTCCAAAATAAATTGCGCATGATTAATAGGTTTTCCACTGGATGTAATCATTCCTCTATTTTTCCATTGTTGTGCAAATACATGTACTGTAGAAAAAGCATACTGACTGTCAGTATATATGTTTACACACTTGTTTTTTGCTAAAGTACATGTTCTCGTCAAAGCTATCAACTCTGCTGCTTGTGCAGATAAGTTGTGTGGTAAGGACTGAACTTCTAAAATTTCAGTGTCTGTAACTGCTGCATATCCTACCAGATTCTTCCCTGTAGGACCCCTTCTGCATGAGCCATCCACGTAATATGTCACCTCAGCATTATCCAAGGGCATATCTGTAAGATCTTGTCTAGGTAAAGCTAACTGTTCAATTTCCTGCAGGCAGCTGTGTGGTGTGCCCTCCGCAGGAGTTGGAAGTAATGTTGATGGATTCAATGTCGTACATCACTCAATTGTCATATGAGGTTGGCTCAGCAGTATAGTCATACATGAACGATGTCTAGCAGGAGAAAGGTATGCCATTTTCTCTTGTAGTAAAATTATTGCAACTGCATGAGGCACTCTCAATGTGAGAGGGTGAAATAACACCACTGAGGCTGAAGCCTGTACTGCCATTGTGGCTGCAACTACTGCTTGTACACAGTGAGGCAAAGATCGCACCACTGGGTCTAACTGCGATGAATAGTAAGATATGGGGCGTTGCTTGTCCCCATGTTGTTGCGTCAATACTGACGTCATGTACCCTTGCTTACAATCTACGGTCTGAAAAAAACATTTGTGATAATTTGGAAGTCCTAAAACTAATGAAGAAGCTATCAACTGCTTCAACCTGCAGAAAGCCGTTTCTGCTTCTGTTGTCCATTGTAAAATATCTTGTGCTGCCATTGGTGTCTTATATATCAAATCAGTCAGTGGAGCAGATTCTAAAGCATAATTTGGTATCCAGCTCCGACAAAAATTAGTTGTACCTAAGAAAGACATCATTTCTTTCTTGGTTGTTGGTTTGGGTGCTTGCAAAATTGCTGTTTTTCTTTCCTCATCTAGTATTCTACCTTCATTGGATATTACATATCCCAAGTATCTAACTTGTTTTCTCCAAAGTTGCAACTTACTTTTGTTTACTTTGTGTCCTTGTATTGCTAAAAATTTCAATAATGCTACAGTATCCTCCCTGCACTGCTGCTGGGTGGGGGCTGCTAGCAAGATGTCATCTACATAAAGTAGAATTTGACTACCTCCCCATGGGGTAAACCCTGCCAGGTTGCTAGCCATTTTTTGTGCAAATTTTGTTGGGCTCTCACAATATCCCTGTGGTAGTCGAGTATATGTATACCTTTTACCCTGAAATGTAAATGCAAACCAATATTGACTATCAGGATGTATAGGTATTGAAAAGAAGGCATTGCTAATTTCTACCACAGAGAAATACTTCTGTTGTGGTTCTAAATCATTTAACAAGGTATGTGGGTCTGGCACCATAGGTGCTCTAGGTATTACTGCATCATTTACAGCTTGTAAATCTTGTACCATCCGCCATTCCCCGTTTGCTTTTTTAACAGGAAATAGGGGTGTATTACATGGTGAATCAGGAGATTCCACCAGTACTCCTTCTTTGAGTAATGCTGCTGTTATAGGCTTAATTCCTATTTCTGCATCCTTTCTCAAAGGGTATTGTCTTTTCTGTGGTCTAAAAGCTGACTTTGGGGTAATTGTAACTGGTGCTGCTGTTCGAATAAGTCCTACATCTGACTTGCCTGTTGACCACAGAGTTGTTGGAATTTCACACAAGGCCTTTTCTTCTTCTTCTAATAAAAATGCTAATCAGCTGTCCTCGCTAGATTGCAAGTGTACAGCTGGATGTGTCTGTGTCAACCAATTCAGTTTTTGTTTTGTATCCCTTGTCCTGACAGTTCTAAATCAGTCTGTTTCTCCCATCTTGTTACTTTTTCTCCTAAGTCTGCCCATTTAACACTTTTGTTCTTTGTCAGGCTGACATGTGGCAACCAATTTGATCTATACAATGCAAGGAATTCTTGAGGTAATGAACAGCTAACTACACTGTTCCCCTCTGTATCCCAGTACAAAGTACGCAAGACCAATCTAGTTGCAAGATTTCTAAACAGTTCTTGCTCATACTCTCTATCAGGTCCTGGTGTAGTACAGTAGTATAGAGTACAGTGTAACAAATGCTGTTGATCAGTATCAAGGGAGGGGGCTTTACTGATGGCTATGTTCATCAGTTCCTCGGTCACTGCCCCTGGACCAGTCGTGACTAGGTCCTGGCTGTACCAATAAAAGGTTTCACCCTCTGATCGCACTACAAAGGTATCCATTTGTCTCTGTGCCTCCATACCTTGTACAGTTGGAACTATTGCTATGCCAAATATCTGCATAAGGTCCCTACCCAATAGGTTTACTGGACACTTTGCAGAAACAACTACTTTACTTCTCTGGGTCATACCTGAAACAGGGTCAGTTATTGCTATATCATGGGAGAGTGGCTCCCTGTATAGCTGTCAGTTTGCTGCTTTTACTAATATATAATCAGGTGATTCGGAATGTTCTGGTAACTTGGAGGGATGTATCAAAGTCCGTGATGCTCCTGAGTCACACAGGAATTTGACTTCCCTTCCCTCCACCAGAAGTGTCACTTCTGGTTTTGTATCTGCTAGGTAGAGCTCCAGGCTCAACAATGCTAAATCTAAAATTTCATTTCCATTTTCGTCTAAGTCAATTTGTACTTCCTCTACTCCTTCTACTACATTGGCATTTGTCTTTTCTATTCTAGCTGTTACTGGTGATTCCTGACTTTCATATGATGTATCCTCACTATCATATAGTCAGTCCTCATCCCCTTTATCTTCCGTCATTGCTTTCTTATTTTGTTTACAGTCCCTAGCTAGATGCCCTTTCTTTCCGCACTTGAAGCATTCACCTCTCTTTTTCCTCTCTTCAAAATCTTCTGATCGTTTATCAGACTGCTTGTTTCCCTGGGCATTCTTCTTGCCCTTTTTACCTGACTGCAATACAAATAGTTCAGCTCTGTCCTCAGCAGTGAAGACTTGCGCCTTCTTTTTCTTTTTACTATTAAAATGTCTCTCAGCATGTCTAGCATATTCGAGTAAGGCTTGTAGCCTCCCTGTTCGATGATCTATCATATGCTTCATAATGAAGCTACTAATAGGTGCAATGCAACCTTTCAAAAATGCATTTTTTAATTGTTGTTCATACGGGGAATCAGTTGTTTGGTTCTGAGGAACCGACATACCGCTATGATTATTAAAGCATTCTAATAATCTAGCATAATATCCATCTATTGTCTCATTTTCCTGTTGTATGCATTGATTAATGCAAGTCCAGTCTGCTCTAGGTTTCCATTTCTCAGAGATTCTGTCTGTCAGACCTTTCACTCTGTTGTCTGACTCTGTGTCACTATGTGGGAGTGGCCTAAGTTCTGCATTACGAGGATTCCAGGTGCCACAAATCATGTGCCAATCTGGACCTATAATTTGTCTTACTACTTTTCTACTTTATCCCCATTCAAGTGGTAACTTAACCTCATGCCTTACAAATCTTCTAAAAATTTCGTAAAATTAGCTTTCGGATGGGGATTCCCTCAGTAGCCTTCGGATATCTTCCGGTGTCCATGGTCTATATACTAAGAGTGTTGGATCCTGCCCTTCCTGTCCTGCCTGAGGATTTGGAACTTCTATAAGTGGGCATATTTCTTCCTCACTCTCATCCTGTAGATTTCTCTCTATCTGGTATAATTCTGTGTCCCTATGTGTTTTACGTGTTCGGGACCTAGTCTCAATAGGATCTCTAACAAATGGTTGTGGTCTTACTGAAACTTCAGGATAACGCGGAGGCGGACCAGCCTGTCCACTCGCTTCATATCCTGAAAAGGGTAAGGGAGGGGGCAAGGGAGGAGGAGGAGGCACTGTAGCTATTACCAAGTTATTATCCTCTTTGTCTAAAAATAATGTTTTTGAATTTTTAAGCTTCTGTTCCCTACGATTTGCTTCCTCAATCCACCTGTGTGCTTGAGGTATGCCTAGTTGGCGTTGCTTTTTTGCCTGACCTCCTGCATCAGATTTAAGCTGTTTAAGGAGTTTAACTAGTGTAAGTTTATCTAGTTTACCATCAAATTCATATTTGTTAACCCATTTCTTATAATACCTAACATTATCAGCACGCTGTAATTGCATGTATTTTGCATCTTCGGTTAGGGGCGGATCTCGCGAGGTTTTAGTGCACTGATTACCCATGTCAAAGAAAATGTTACGTAACCCTTTTTTATCATGTGATGTCAATTTCTTAGTTCCTGTTTACAGTTTATCTAGAATAACTGTCTACCTTATTCTGTTACCCTGATCTATGACAAAATATACAGTACTTCCTTTTGTCCCTGATCTGCAAAACAAATCTTGACAATAATGTACTGAAACCTAGTCCCTGATCTAAAACAGAAAAAAGGCAATTTCTTCCTACCTGAGCCTCCTGGTCTTGAAAATGGTCAAATTCCGCTCTTCGGCCACAGATCAGAAAGTGGCCAGCCTCTTTACACACGACAATTCAGTCAGATGTCTTTTCACTCAAGAAGAACCATTTTGGTAACTTCTCCTGTGCAGTATTCGACCACCGATACACTCTGATCTGCAGCTTACCAAGGGAATTCCGTCTCAAAAGGACCAAACTGTTAAATAAAAAAATCAGAATTCAATACACAGGAGGTTCAGATTCAAAAGTTTACTAGTGTTCGCATTCAAGTTATGCCCACCTTACTGACGTGGTTAGTCACAAGGCATCTACATCACTTTTACTAACAGTATTCTATTCATCTAATAATGCTGATGCAGTACATTTAAAAAAACTTTTCCTTTAGATACAATACGGCCTTGCTATCCAGCTGGCCAGTCATAATGTCTTTCTGTAAAGTTACTTCTTAAAGGTCTCATATCAGTTCAAATACAATAGCAGATTCAGACTTTAAATTCACCTCTTTGTTCACTGTTTCACTTTCTCACCAGCTGTGTTCTTATCTTACAGGGACAAATTACTACATCAGGAAAGGAAGATCCAAGGACAAGTTATCTTATCAGGAAGAAGCGGAAGATTTACACATTTTAATTTCCTGACCCAGCATACAATCACTTATTAAAAGCATAACATTAAGCTAGCTGAGCTGGCAGCTGCCAGGGTCAGGGGTCAAAGCACACTGCAGTTTCAGAAGCTACTTGCATTTACACATGAATTTATCCCTTCTGTTATATGATTAATAGAATAAAATGCATTATAAACTACCTTGCTTTTAAACTAGCATTTCACATATATTTAAATACATATTTTTCTAACACTTCCCTACCATCGTCTGCAGCTTCTCTCATGATGAGGGACAAACTTTTGTCATCTAAGAACTGTAATAGTTCTGCATAGGCCTCCTCATTTTTCTCAGCGTCGTCTTCCTCCTCATTGTCATAATCCTCTGCGTCCTGCTGCACATTTTGCAAAATGGAGTCTTTCAGCCCTAGCAAGCGCAGGTGTCCCAGAAACTTTGTCTCCCACAACTCATAATTCTTTTCATCTCTGTCAAAACATAGTCTATGCCATCAGCTTCCTACTTCCCTGCTGGGTCCATAACCTGTTGGTAGTGTCATCTTAAGGGCAAGAAAGTTGGGTTAAACATACATTTACAGAGGAAAATAAACACAAGTGAAGGCAATCAATCTGGTTAAAAACTGAAGGGGGGAACAACCCTCGCTTCCTCCTTTATTATAAAGCACATGGTCAGATGACCTCTCTTGGACCTCTCCACACCAACGATGTCAGTGTAAGAGCACACATACGATCATTCACTCTCTTTTATTATTATCAGCCAACACAACCACTAGAAGGCTTACCCGACCCCACAACCACCTACCGGTCGTCTTGGACATAGAACCTGCAGTAGCAAGTTCACGCCAAAATGTGACTCCTACCTCAGCTACACTTGTCAAAACCCTCTAACCTCCTCCCTGTCCTTACCTCATTTCCTCCTAACATACCTCCCTCCCAATTAACCCAATCCTACCCTTGTCCTTTTAATTCCTGCTAACCTATATAGCTAGCACCCCATTGAAGATGACCCAGGACAAAAGGGTCTGTTCCAAACCTCATTTCTTTTTTTTTCCACTACTTCTTTCAATAGTTCATATTAATGTTCATGCTGCAATGCTGCTATGACACCCTACTTTTCCTTTTTGTCTTTAATTTGACTGATTTGTCTTCTTTTATTACCCCTCTTTCTTGGTTACCTTCTACTACTGCTCTACTTGAGTTATTATCTGCAATTTTATCTGCCTCCACTATTCCTTTATCACTGATGGTGAGTAGGGCTCATATATCCACATCACGTACAATGCATTGTACTGTTATTTACAATATTATACTACTTACCAAATTTGGCAATTCTTATTTTCTTCTTTCCACGCATGCTATACTTATAGTCATATGAATGTCTTATAAAAATAAGTCCGTCCTTTGTATCTGCCAAATTCCTAAAGTACTAACACATCCCATTCTCACCGTCCACACTTCATTCTTGTCATTAACTTTTTCAGGTTTGCTTTTAACATTGCATTATTTCCTTTACAGCTGTATTTTTTGCACACAATAAACCTGTCTTGACGTTTTCATCTCCTCTTCATAGTCAGTTCAGAATGAACGTGATTCCATTCATACTCTTTTCATTTTGGGCACAAGCAGTCATTGCTTTAATAACTCACAATGCCAATTCCCTAGTTAGATCATAGTACAGTTCTAGTCTTTGCTGCATAAATGCCATTACCTATGCAAATGAAATGCCAAGTGGCTACAGTACATCAGTCCATACTAGGCCCCTGTCCTCTGGCTTCTCTACCCATATAATATATTTGTCACATTCCTTCTTGAAACAAATAAATCCACACTATGACTCTGCCCCACTGCTTTGGCATATGTTTTTCTTGCCAAAGCTAGTGCATTTAGCTTACTAACAAACATCCTGGACATGTTTTCAGTGCTATGACCATCTTGTAGCTCGTGTTGCATTCACTTAACATCAGTATCTCTTGTTAGGTTGGTTCCATTGCTGCAGCTTGCAAACCAGTCAATCACAAAAATCAATTTCTGGTCTGTTAATAGGTTGTTTTTGGACATCAGCACACCTGAACTGATTTAATTTTCATTCCTAGAACCATCATGCACTTGATTTTTATCAATGTTCAGTTTCAATTTTGTATTTATAACATTGTGATTTAACAAAGGCAACACCATTCCACACACCCATTCCTCTGCATGATTTCCCCTTTCTTTCTTCATTGCCAGAAAACAGGAATTTCCTTGATAACATAGCCAAATTTCAGTTTGTCAATATAACTACCACCTCAGGTCTCCCTGCAAATAGGCCATGCTAAGTGAGACTAACGTGGTCTTCAATAAACAAATAAAACAGAAATACATACAAATAAGCAATAAATTCCATAAATAAAGTTACAAAATATGGCCAGCCAGAATAACATGTACAGCCGTGTTAGCTCTAATAAACACATAATAAAGCACCATGTATGAGACTGAGGCAAAAATATGGTGACTTAGATTTGTACATAGCCAAATGCTCATGTTCAGTGAATAATGTTAACGGTTGCCATAGCTACTGTAAATCTGTATCTGTAAGAGGCACTTATAGCTAATGTGTGTGACATATGTGACATCTCCCTCTGAGGTACTGGGTTTTTCAACCACACTTAACAGTTCATACCTCCCATGACAATGACATAGTGGACTGATACTGTGTGGATAGGGACGCCATGCAACAAATAGTGGATGTGCTCTGGCCTTGACTGCAACTTTATAGGAGTCATAAAGTACCTATCTCAGTGCTCCACATAAGAATGTGTGGCTATATATATATATATGGTTCTGTGGTAGAACCATATATATATATATATATATATATATATATATATATATATATATATATATATATATATATATATATATATATATATATATATATATATATATATATATATTTATATATAGATATATGTTAGCTACAGGGACATTTCAGTGACTCTAGGGGGCACAGTGGGATATCTCAGTCATCTGCCCTGAGAATATGCCATCAGTTTCTCGATAATGTGCTCCATTTTGGAGAACATATGTAGTTCCCATGTATACCAGAGGAGCGAACAAACACCACGTGAGACTTCTAAACTATTGTCTGCTTACCTGAGATGCTAGGGGTCATAGAATTCACCCATATTGTAATAAAGGCTTCACTTGGTGAATGGAAAAGGAGGTGCATGAACAACAAATGGTATCACTACTTCAGGTTGACTCTAATGTACAGAGTGTCGTCTACAAAGTGTGTGGAAGCCACCTAGGCAGTCACCACAACTCCTACATATGGCACACATGTGATGTCTGTTAACTGTTTGCAAGGGATGACTTTCTACACGGGCATCTTGTGGGTGATGTTGGATATGCCCTGGAGCCCTGGTCCCTGGCTCATAACACTTAGAAATCCTTATAGCCAACTGATCATAGTTACAGCCATACACTACCACAAATGGGTTGCTGAAGTCATAGATCCAGCAATGCTCTGCAGTATCACTCATACCATGTTTGCAGAAATACTTATTGTGTGTGTTATGTTACAGATTTAGGAATCAGTTACAGTTAGGTGACCTCTTCCAGTGATTGCAGTTCCAAGGACCACAGACAGTGGTCCCTGAGACAGATGACCAGCCATCAGAGGAACAAGCAGCAAGGGCGACCATGACAGGTGGAGATGGGTGCAGTGTATTATGGCAGTATCAAAGAGTCAATAGATTTCACATAGCTTTACAACACAACTTTTCAACAGCTAAGCAGATACATATAGTAAAAATGATGCATAAAGAAACACCATACTGTGCTTACTCATGCACAGGGTGGCTACACTGTGAATCAGACATGAGCAAGCAAAGTAACACTCTACATAGGGCAGTGTACAGTTATCATTATTTGCACAGGTGGAGATGGGAGTTGATAGCTACACAAGAGCTAACCAGATACATACAATAAGACTGATGCATACAAAAACAACAAAGTGAGCTTACCCATGTATAGCCTTGCCACACTGTGCATGACATAGACAACCTAAGTAATAATGTACAAAATGTCAGGCACAAGTAGGACAGGGAGTTCAAAAGTGCATGTTATTTACAGAAACGTGAGAAAGTAAGAGCGCTGAGGTGCAACAAAAGAAAACAATGCATTTTTAGTTAGTGTGATAACTTGCTTTGGTGACTTAATGCGTAGAAGGGCCAGGGTCTGTGGCTTACTGGACATGTCTTGTGCGTGCATGACAGAGAGTTGAGCTTACCATGAATGGCCCCCACCCATAAAATCTGGCTCTGCCAGGAGTTACCCTAGCTGTCTTATGACCTTGGCTAAATGTTTGTGTGCTGCTTGACTATGACCAATGTCTGCTGTAGGATGTGCTAGCATGATAATGACCATGATCACTGCCTCTCTTAGGTGTAGACACATCCACAACTGGGAGCATGATCTTTCTCAAACAAGGATAGGTCAACTAATGGGTAAAAATGTAGCACATGACCGGACCCAAGGAATACCCCTTATCACATCTTGGGTCTAACCTCTTTTTATCTTGTCTGTATGCATAGCACACTGATCCAAATTCTCTCATCCATGAAAGATCAGGTTTCTTTCCTGTTAGCATGAAGAATGGGGTCTGCCCCACATGCCTGTTATAACATCTGTTGTGAGTAAAAGCAGCAATCATTACTGCATATGTCCACAACTCTTTAGGTAGGTCACTCTCTATCAACATACACCTTGCCATTTTGAACAGTGTTCTCCAGTTTCTCTCTGCTGCCCCATGGTGGGGTGGGTAAGGTGCTGATGTTTCATGTCTTATAACATTTTTACTCAGTAGTGACTGAAAGTCTTTTGACATGAACTCAGTGCCATTATCTGATCTGATACACTTTACCCTTCCATAAGGGGCTGAATCTGCAATAAACTTTTCAGTCGCCTTGACTGTGTCACTCTTGGCTTTCAGAAAGTAGACAAATATTACACCTGAGTAGTCATCAGTAATTGCTAAAGTATACTTAAATCCATCTTTTGCTGCTGGTTCAATTGGGCCTGCCAAATTAGTATGGACTAGTTCTAATACAGCTTTTGCTCTTGCATCTGGTTCTCTGTTTCAGCTCTGGACAAATTTCTCTTGCGTACAGATTTCACAATCTAGGTTAGGTCTCTCAACTTTACCTTTGATTTTCATACCTTTTACCACCTTTTCTAATTCTGACACATCTTCAGAATTACAGTGACCAAGCATTTTATGCCATGCTTGAATGTCATAACAGCTCTGAGATGCTTCATTATGTATCTCATTTTCGTTTTCTTCATCATATGTGTCTAAGTAATAGAGTCTATCACACTCAATTATGTCAAACCCGGTGCTGTTTTTATAGATGAGTTGGTCCTTACCTTGCTTAAAGTTGATCGAGGCCCCCCTTGGATGTTGCTGCCTTAACAGAAAAAATGTTTTGTGGATACGTCTGGATATACAGCGCCCAAGTCATCATCACCTTTACTTTGTGCCCCTCTGTGTTTAGCAGCCATACCTCCACATTGCCTCTCTTCTGTGCGACCCCACAGGTTCTAGTCCCATCAGCTAATTCCACAATGTACTCCTTCAGTTGGAAAGTTGCATCAAAGTGTTTAAACTTTTTCAGGTGGTTAATTATGTGTGACGTGGTGCCAGCATCCACCATTAATCCCCTCTGTTTTAATTCACAAATCTGATGCTCATTTATTCTGAAGACAAATGTGTGATCATCCACGTTAGTTGCTTGTTTCACATTATCTTTCTTTTTTTGTCTACAGTTACTGTCCCTGTGGCTGGAGTTTTAGCACAAACTACACCACTGTATCTGCCCTTTATATTCTCTCTGGCATTTTTGTGCCTTGTGTCCCTTTTAGCCACAGCTATAGCATATAATCTCTGCTTTTCTCTTTCCCCAAGGCCACTCGCTTTCATCACATTATCATTACTTATGATGGCATTACATTTCTAGGTATGTTCATAGCTTCTCAACCTTGTTTTGAACTCACCAAAGCTCAACTTATCATCATCTTGCGTGATGTGGACTGCAAATAGTTTAAAAGTTTCAGTCAATCCTTTCAGAATCATTGCAATTAGTAATCCATCACTGAGCTTCTCCCCAGTATTTCTAAGTGCCGTAATGGCCATTTCAGCCCTAATAATATAGTCTTTGACACTTTCAATGGCAACTTTCTGGAGGCTTGCTAATTTGGTGTATAGACTAATTACCCATGGCTTCTCTTTCCTGGCATAATGGTCTCTCAGGATCTGAAGCGCTTCCCTACCGTCGTCTGCAGCTTCTCTCATGATGAGGGACAAACATTTGTCATCTAAGAACTGTAATAGTTCTGCATAGGCCTCCTCATTTTTCTCAGCTTCGTCTTCCTCCTCATTCTCATAATCCTCTGCGTCCTGCTGCACATTTTGCAAAATGGCGTCTTTCAGCCCTAGCAAGCGCAGGTGTCCCAGAAACTTTGTCTCCCACAACTCATAATTCTTTTCATCACTGTCAAAACATAGTCTATGCCGTCAGCTTCCTACTTCCCTGCTGGGTCCATAACCTGTTGGTTGTGTCATCTTAAGGGCAAGAAAGTTGAGTTAAACATACATTTACAAAGGAAAATAAACACAAGTGAAGGCAATCAATCTGGTTAAAAACTGAAGAGGGGAACAACCCTCGCTTCCTCCTTTATTATAAAGCATATGGTCAGATGACCTCTCTTGGACCTCTCCACACCAACAATGTCAGTGTAAGAGCACACATAAGATCATTCACTCTCTTTTATTATTATCAGCCAACACAACCACTCGAAGGCTTACCTGACCACACAACCACCTACCGGTCGTCTTGGACATAGAACCTGCAGTAGCAAGTTCGCTCCAAAATGTGACTCCCACCTCAACTACACTTGTCAAAACCCTCTAACCTCCTCCCTGTCCTTACCTCATTTCCTCCTAACATCCCTCCCTCCCAATTAACCCAATCCTACCCTTGTCCTTTTAATTCCTGCTAACCTATATAGCTAGCACCCCATTGAAGATGACCCAGGACAAAAGGGTCTGTTCCAAATCTCATTTCTTTTTTTTTCCACTACTTCTTTCAATAGTTCATATTAATGTTCATGCTGCAATGCTGCTATGACACCCTACTTTTCCTTTTTGTCTTTAATTTCTCTGATTTGTCTTCTTTTATTACCCCTCTTTCTTGGTTACCTTCTACTACTGCTCTACTTGAGTTATTATCTGCAATTTTATCTGCCTCCACTATTCCTTTATCACTGATGGTGAGTAGGGCTCATATATCCACATCACGTACGATGTATTGTACTGTTATTTACAATATTATACTACTTACCAAATTTGGCAATTCTTATTTTCTTCTTTCCACGCATGCTATACTTATAGTCATATGAATGTCTTATAAAAAAAAGTCCGTCCTTTGTATCTGCCAAATTCCTGAAGTACTAACACATCCCATTCTCACCGTCCACACTTCATTCTTGTCATTAACTTTTTCAGGTTTGCTTTTAACATTGCATTATTTCCTTTACAGCTGTATTTTTTGCACACAATAAACCTGTCTTGAGGTTTTCATCTCCTCTTCATAGTCAGTTCAGAATGAACGTGATTCCATTCGTACTGTTTTCATTTTGGGCACAAGCAGTCATTGCTTTAATAACTCACAATGCCATTTCCCTAGTTAGATCATAGTACAGTTCTAGTCTTTGCTGCATAAATGCCATTACCTATGCAAATGAAATGCCAAGTGGCTACAGTACATCAGTCCATACTAGGCCCCTGTCCTCTGGCTTCTCTACCCATATAATATATTTGTCACATTCCTTCTTGAAACAAATAAATCCACACTATGACCCTGCCCCACTGCTTTGGCATATGTTTTTCTTGCCAAAGCTAGTGCATTTAGCTTACTAACAAACATCCTGGACATGTTTTCAGTGCTATGACCATCTTGTAGCTCGTGTTGCATTCATTTAACATCAGTATCTCTTGTTAGGTTGGTTCCATTGCTGCAGCTTGTAAACCAGTCAATCACAAAAATTAATTTCTGGTCTGTTAATAGGTTGTTTTTGGACATCAGCACACCTGAACTGATTTAATTTTCATTCCTAGAACCATCATGCACTTGATTTTTATCAATGTTCAGTTTCAATTTTGTATTTATAACACTGTGATTTAACAAAGGCAACACAATTCCACACACCCATTCCTCTGCATGATTTCCCCTTTCTTTCTTCATTGCCAGAAAACAGGAATTTCCTTGATAACATAGCCAAATTTCAGTTTGTCAATATAACTACCACCTCAGGTCTCCCTGCAAATAGGCCATGCTAAGTGAGACTAACGTGGTCTTCAATAAACAAATAAAACAGAAATACATACAAATAAGCAATAAATTCCATAAATAAAGTTACAAAATATGGCCAGCCAGAATAACATGTACAGCCGTGTTAGCTCTAATAAACACATAATAAAGCACCATGTATGAGACTGAGGCAAAAATATGGTGACTTAGATTTGTACATAGCCAAATGCTCATGTTCAGTGAATAATGTTAAGGGTTGCCATAGCTACTGTAAATCTGTATCTGCAAGAGGCACTTATAGCTAATGTGTGTGACATATGTGACATCTCCCTCTGAGGTACTGGGTTTTTCAACCACACTTAACAGTTCATACCTCCCATGACAATGACATAGTGAACTGATACTGTGTGGATAGGGACACCATGCAACAAATAGTGGATGTGCTCTGGCCTTGACTGCAACTTTGTAGGAGTCATAAAGTACCCATCTCAGTGCTCCACATAAGAATGTGTGGCTATATATATAAATATATATATATATATATATATATATATATATATATATATATATATATATATATATATATGTTAGCTACAGGGACATTTCAGTGACTCTAGGGGGGGGGTCTCAGTCATCTACCCTGAGAATATGCCATCAGTTTCTCGATAATGTGCTCCATTTTGGAGAACATATGTAGTTCCCATGTATACCAGAGGAGCAAACAAACACCACGTGAGACTTCTAAACTATCGTCTGCTTACCTGAGATGCTAGGGGTCATAGAATTCACCCATATTGTAATAAAGGCTTCACTTGGTGAATGGAAAAGGAGGTGCATGAACAACAAATGGTATCACTACTTCAGGTTGACACTAATGTACAGAGTGTTATCTACAAAGTGTGTGGAAGCCACCTAGGCAGTCACCACAACTCCTACATATGGCACACATGTGATGTCTGTTAACTGTTTGCAAGGGATGACTTTCTACATGGGCATCTTATGGGTGATGTTGGATATGCCCTGGAGCCCTGGTCCCTGGCTCATAACACTTAGAAATCCTTATAGCCAACTGATCATAGTTACAGCCATACACTACCACAAATGGGTTGCTGAAGTCACAGATCCAGCAATGCTCTGCAGTATCACTCATACCATGTTTGCAGAAATACTTATTGTGTGTGTTATGTTACAGATTTAGTATTCAGTTACAGCTAGGTGACCTCTTCCAGTGATTGCAGTTCCAAGGACCACAGACAGTGGTCCCTGAGACAGATGACAAGCCATCAGAGGAACAAGCAGCAGGGGCGACCATGACAGGTGGAGATGGGTGCAGTGTATTATGGCAGTATCAAAGAGTCAATAGATTTCACATAGCTTTACAGCACAACTTTTCAACAGCGAAGCAGATACATATAGAAAAAATGATGCATAAATAAACACCATACTATGCTTACTCATGCACAGGGTAGCTACACTGTGAATCAGACATGAGCAAGCAAAGTAACACTCTACATAGGGCAGTGTACAGTTATCATTATTTGCACAGGTGGAGATGGGAGTTGATAGCTACACAAGAGCTAACCAGATACATACAGTAAGACTGATGCATACAAAAACAACAAAGTGAGCTTACCCATGTATAGCCTTGCCACACTGTGCATGACATAGACAACCTAAGTAATAATGTACAAAATGTCAGGCACAAGTAGGACAGGGAGTTCAAAAGTGCATGTTATTTACAGTAACGTGAGAAAGTAAGAGTGCTGAGGTGTAACTAAAGAAAAAAATGCATTTTTGGTTAGTGTGATAACTTGCTTTGTTGACAATGCGTAGAAGGGCCAGGGTCTGTGGCTTACTGGACATGTCTTGTGCGTGCATGACAGAGAGTTGAGCTTACCATGAATGGCCCCCACCCATAAAAGCTGGCTCTGCCAGGAGTTGCACCAGCTGTCTTATGACCTTGGCTAAATGTTTGTGTGCTGCCTGACTATGACCAATGTCTGCTGTAGGATGTGCTAGCATGATAATGACCATTATCACTGCCTCTCTTAGGTGTAGACACATCCACAACTGGGAGCATGATCTTTCTCAAACAAGGATAGGTCAACTAATGGGTGAAAATGTAGCACATGACCAGACCCAAGGAATACCCCTTGCCCCTGACAGATGAGCCAGCTAAGATAATGCACATTCCAGTGTGTAACTCATTCTATCCAATAAATCAGACGTATGGCTCACACACTTGCATATGTCAACATGCTTAGACTAGATGACCTAAAAACCACAGCTGAGCCTCTGATATAGCTTTCCTATGCCTCCATGATGGTCCTGTAGATATGTTGGATAGCAGCCACTGACACATCAACTTCAGGGGAGGTTCTGTAATCTTACCTTTGTTGTGCACCAGTACCAACCTCCCTGTATAGACTCTTCTAGTCACAACAGCTAGGGGTCGATTCAGCCATGTCTCTTCTGGGGGCCACCACACTATCATGTTACCATCAGCCAGTCCACTCTCAATGGCAGGGTACACTGCATATGCAATAGCATAAAGGCTGTATCCATACTCAGAGAATGGGATGTGTGTGTGGGGGGGGGGTCACTCTCCCTGTGTCCAACACACACTCTGTACCCCCTAACTTTGCCACCTCGTCCATGCCATTATCATCAGTGGCTAAAGTTAAACCAAAATTAGATGGAGATAGTACCCTAATATTAATGCCAGAGGCTGATTCAGCTGTGATTATGCCAACACAAAACCTATCCAGTATGACCCAGCACCACACTTACACATTCAATTGGTATCACTACAAATATAAAGATATAATATTGGGTTATAACTCTGCTCATGCCTTGTGCAGATGGTTGTTGCATCTGGATGCGAGATGTACCTATATGATACCAGTGAGACAGGCATTATAAATTGTAATGTGACTAACAGGCAAAAATAGGTCTGGATATTGATAGTAGAATTAAACATCAGGCACATCTTCTTCTTCTTTCGGCTTCTTCTTGGTTAGGGGTTGCCACAGCAGATCACCTGTCCGCTCATGATTGGCAGTGGAGTTTTACAGTATTGAGTTGCCAGCCCGGCACCCAACCTTCCACAGAAGGCACACACACGCACACTCATGCCTAGGGCCAATTTAGAGTGTCCAATCCACCTACAGCATGTCTTTGGGATGTGGAAGGAAACCGGAGCACCCGTAGGAAACCCACGTGACCACAGGGAGGACATGCAGACTCCGCACAGAAGGCACCCCAGCCGAGGATCGAACCGGAGAACCTCTTGCTGTGAGGCATCAGGAGCATAATAAGTTTCAATTCTCTGGAGCCTATCCAACTCTAACCCAACATATATCACCCACTGTGGAACTCTGATAGAGGTGGTACTGCTGTTAAGTGAGGCCAGGAACTCCTCTGTCCCCATATGGATTGGTTTAGTAGATTACCCACCACCTGTCACCCACTGTTCCCATGGCAAAGCCTCTATAGATAATATTAGTTGCTTGGCAGGGTACCATATCACATTTATGATCCTGACCACCCACAGTTTTGACATTGATGATAACTTCCCTTCAGACATAGTCACAGAAGGGCCTATTGGTCAAGGTTGCTGCAAAGAGCTATCCACCATGGAGGACAGAGGGCCTCTAGTATCACCTTATTTTCTGACTCTGTAAACTTGAGCTTGTGGGTGGATGTGTCTTTCTGTGCCTGTTTCTTAGGCATACCTTTGTTGTATGGAAAACACTGGACTTAGCAGCTGTGATCTTACATGAGTGTTACAAACCTAACAGTTATTCTATGCTAATAGTCCAACTGCAAGATTTTAGTAGGGTCGGATACTAAAATACATGCTATCTGCAAAATAATGTTTGCATAAATGTCAGGCATTATTTAGTAGGGCCTGTGATGCTCACCACTGCTACCAATATATGTCATTTCCATGCTGGGCCAGTAATCAAGCATTCTGAATCCTCACCACTGATATTGGAAAAGGATATGCACTTGGGACACAAATAGATACACTCAGTATTTGCAGATGCAGACCTCTCTGCATCAAGTACAATTTCCCTTAAGACCACAGGGAATACACTCAGCCTAGGGTCTGGATGCCTCTATATCTGTCACCCTCCAGATCCCTAATTAGACTCCCCAGTGATACAGGTGTAGGGTTAGATCCTCAGCCGAGTGTCTGAGCCAAGTTCTCCAGCACCCTCTCTGTAAATCCACTGCTTCGTGTTCCTGCCTCAAGTAGCTCACACACACACACACACACACACACACACACACACACACACACACACACACACACACACACACACACACACACACACACACACACACACACACACACACACACACACACACACACTGAAAGATTTGATTTTTCACACACCTGAGAAAGGCTGGCACAGATTTACTAACTATGCCCCCTTCTGCTCAGATTATAAGGTAGATTCACTGCCACCAGGCACTCCACAATCAGCTACATTAAGGCCCTTAACAAAGGGTGTCCAATTATACTGTGTACTATTAATACTAATACAAATGGTAGTAGTTCACCAAGATGGTTAGGCCTTCTGGAGTGGCCCACACAGTGTCACCAAATAAATATAAGTACTGTCAAAGGTTAGATACTAAGGACCACCCACAATAAAAGTTTTAAATATATTTAATAATAAATAATAAAAGAACATGAAAATATTGAATATATATTCACAGTATATCACAGAGTTCAAATAACAGAAAATATTGAAAACAACATTGATGGACAGAATCATACAAATAAAGAAAAACAATCTCTAAACTAAGTTCACCATATTCCTGACTGAATATAAGAGACGTTACTGTTCCCTAATAACTTACTTGGGCAAGCAAGATGAAATATGTGAGCAGTCTTTCTAGTCAGGTTACCAAACAGAATACTCTATACTCTGAGATTACTCCCTGTAAAATATAATATCCAAGATAACTTGCAAAATTACCTTATCTGGTCAACTGACTCTAGGTGCTCACAATATCTTCTTTTGAAGTTGAGACAGGAATTGAACATAGATGACTGCGATATACATCCAAATGTTTATGGCAGTGACTGGGGCCTCCCTTCTTTTCACTGAGCTACCCAGACTGAGCCTGCTCAGCACTGTAGGGTGACTTTTAATGGTTTAACAGCTCATTCACATTTCCCTTATTTTTCTTAAAATAAGCCAGCTGGTTAACCATTGCTGTGCCAGTGTCCTCTGTTAAAACATATACATTTAATTAAGATATCATATGTACACTTATCTTCACTTCAACAGGGTGCACTGTTAATAAATTCAACACAATTAACACAAGCAAAGCTTGCAAATACATTTTCAGCACAATCATCTGTGCAGATCTGTTTGATATACCAATGACATATAATTATTTATAAAATTCCAGCTAGCTGTGCTGGCACAAGTCTTACACATATTGCCCTACTTCTCTCTGGCATAGCTGGCAGTACCTCCTATCATCACAGGGCCTAACGCTAAAATACACGTATCTACAAAACAGTCTTTACCTAAATGTCAGTGATTATTATGTACTAGTAAACCCAAAAGAACCACAATAACAAAGAAAAAACCGGTGAAGGATCCAAATGGTCCGGTACCAAGCACACTAAATAACTGCTGCACACACTCTGTAATATGAAAAATGTGTTTGATTGAACCAAGTCCTACAAAAAAAAAAAGAGAAAATGAAACTCCACTCGATATAGAAATTTTTTATATTCAACCAACAAAAAACAACAAAAAACCACGCTTGCTGCCCTGGTGCTGGGTAGCTTTTTCTCAGTTCTCAATCAACAATTAACAAAGTACTTTATACAAAAAAAAAGCACATTCCTTAATTGGTCAAATATTTCATATCCTACTAATTCAAGTATTAAATTAAATTGCTAAAATGAAACTTTTAACCCTATAAGCCTCATTGTGCAAAAAGTACATACTTAAAAACACTTTTGACTGTTACGATAGTTAACTAATGTTTATAAAATAAAATAATTACCCATAAATTTGACATGCTGTTGTTCTTAAATATAATTAAAAAATAAAAATGCCCTTTGACTGTTATAAACGTAAATGGATTTACATTAATTATTTTTTATTTTTTATTTTTTATTTATTTATTTTTCATGTTTATTTATACATTTTTTGCCATGCACTTTATTGCTTAAAAAATTTTTAGACAGTTCTATTTGATTTTAACAACATGTATAATGAATTTTGAAAATGAGCATTGTTGGTTATAAAGGGTCACAACTAGATATGAAATAATGAATTTGTCCAAGTCTATTAAGCACATTTTTATTTTTTAATTATATTTAAGAACAACAGCATGTCAAATTTATGGGTAATTATTTTATTTTATAAACATTAGTTAACTATCGAGCTTTTTTAGGCACATTCAAAAGGTTATTAGTATGCACAACAAGTTTTTTCAATTCAAGTTTTAAGTAACATAACAAAGAGTGTTTATAACAGTCAAAAGTGTTTTAATTTAATACTTGATAATTAGTAGGGAGTTCTTATTTTCATTTTGAAGGACTTGGTTCAATCGAAACAGCATTTCAATTAACAGTACGGAGTTGCAGTTATTGACCATTTGGATCCTTCCATTATTATGTAGTAAGTACAGTCCCTCTCTACCCAAAAATACAAGCACGTGACTGCAAGTTAATAAGCATGCAACTTAACAAGCACAATAATGTTTAGCCACAACTTTTGAAGAAATTCTGTGTTGTAATCACATATGTGTCAGGTACACAATATTATATTGCATATAACACATTTAATGCTGTTACAATGCTGTAACATGATTGCATTCTACTTTGGCCAGTACAATTACAATGTACTCCCTCAGAGAACTTTTAGCTAATATATGCACATACACTGAAAAACTAAACTGCATTTCTAGGGTTTATTGTAAATAGCACACATAAAGCTACCCTTGTACAAAGAAGTAGGTATAAATAGTACAACATACCTTATGTCAGCAGATAATCATATTATGTAGCAACATCTAATTGAGATAAGAAGAATCAGGATTTGGATACAAATTCATCTTCCATAGTGTGATGATGAGCTTTGGTTCCCCTTGCATTTATTTTGTATAGATTACACCCTCTGTGTGTGATGAGTATGCAGATTAGAGATCATCTCATTATTTTTTCTGAATTACTGAGTTTGCATAATGAGCAAACATGAAAAACATTGTGTTGAGCTCTACACAATGCTGTACACATGCCTGAGCACATGAGGTAAACCCTGTGCGTGTGAGGGAAGCCCAGATTATAGGGATTGGGAGAGTTTGTTCATACCTCTCATATGTACCTCATTATGAGTAATGTTCCTTAATTTAAGTTTAAAAGAACCATGCTCCTCACATTTCCACATTGAAAGGGTTGTGACACACATTCAAGTGTCATTTTTAACAGATATCCATGGTAAATTCCCCTGAACAGTCTGAATTCATTAAAATAACATTTTATAAGTATAACATGACACATATAAACCATGCTGTGAACTTACCAGATGAACTTGTTGGTAAGATGTTCATAAGTGTTCCACGTTACCCATTTTTATTCAGTGTTATGGGAGGTGGTGTTCCACACTCTTACAGACAGAAGACTAGGAGTAATTATCATGCCATATTTAACTGTGTGAAGATGAGAGCCACTGTTGAGCAAACATTCTCAGCAGAAAAAGGATGGATGAATGACTGCCATGTTTCACATCTTAAAAGTATGATTGGGACCATAGCAATACAGTCCCTATATTTTATTATATTGGCATCCATCCTACAAATGATGTGACTGCTGGTGTCCATCATTGCACAAATTATGAGACATGTGAGAACTGGATTGGGTGCCAAGTGTCTCACATTTTTTCCTGAGATCTTTAAATGTGAGACATGTATGGATGGAGAAGGTGAGGGTAGTGCTCTTTTTAAAGCACATAGGTGGAGTGAGAAGGTATCCAAAATTTTTCTGGACATTCTCCATAAGCATTACAGATGCAGGATCCTGCAAAAGGGTCACACTATAAGGCCAATGCCTGGAATAGTTTGGCCAAAGCTGTTACCTGTGCTACTGGAATCTCACACAAATAAATTGAGTTGGTGCAAGTCTGATTTCCTTGGCTGACTGTATGCTGAAGTTAAGGCACAATCACCACCCTAGTATTGTAAGTATACCATCTTTTACTTGAACAGATAAGCTGCCAGTGCATGACATTATCCAGTTTACACTCTGCTCTTTTTTATTTCCAGCCCCTGCAGAGGTTGAAGTGAAAAGGGAAATTTTTATTTTATTTTACATTTGTTTACCAATGTGGTACACTGATCACAACTGAACATTTGCAGGTACTGCCCAGGGAGTTTGATAGGGACAGACTACAGCACCGAAGAGAGTACTGGAGTAAGTATAGCTGATGTTATGAAAGATGAGTCTATTTGCATTGTGACAGTTGTTGCAATTAAAATTAATGGCATATAACATTTACACAGTAGGGCCACATCCGTCAATGCTGGCATACCTTACTGTAATTAAGATGACTGCTCGCTGTTAGAATTTTGCTTCTGCATGCATCTCCACCACTCCACATATAGGTGGAGAAGTGGCTCATAATGATTTGTCTGTGTACACTAACTTTGTAACAATGGCTGTGGATTCAATCCCCGGAAATGTTGTTCTCACGACATAATTTTATATGCACAATCCCATTAATATCATTTTACCCCTACAGAGTCCATATATGTCCTAGCCATAAGTTTTACTTGGTTGAGCACTTCACCATATACAATACATGTCGCTCTACAGTTGTATTATTGTCAAAATTGCAATACCCCCACTGGACACAAGCATGGAAATATTGTCATGGTAAATCTCTCCCGTAGTTATTGTGCTCTTAATCAGACAGCATGTGATGATGGCTTTCCGTGTAGGCTCCCACACCCCTAAAGATGATTACACAGACAGAAAGTTTGAAGACACAACTGTAGGTCCTGCTACTACAAACCTTATTTCCCTTCCCTTTATAATGAGTATGAATATAGTTAAGAATGCAGTTTCATTGCACTTATATGACCATTCTCCACCCTCTTTATAACTCTTCTTTCTCTTTTCTTCCATTCTTAATGTCTTTCCATTTCTATTGCTGTTACATACAGCAGCACAGCAACCTGGGCCAGCCACACTTGCACAACCTATTGTCCCACCTTCCCCACAGGTAGCTTCACTGCCATCACTATCTCCACTGACACCCAGCATATCTGGGTCTCAGCCTGCCAGAAATACCTCAGTACAGCCTACCCTACCTGTAACACCTGCATCAGATAGATCTGCACTGTATGCTGGTACACTAGTACCTGCCGGTAGCAGTGCAAATGGAGGTGATACTTTTGTCACCCATCAGAAGCTGGCAGAGCTTGTGTGGGAGATACTGGCTAGGAGATTCAATGCCCACATTGGCCTTATATAGAGACCATGCTCCTGTGACTTGTGGAGTTGCATCCCTGTCCAGCATTGACTCCATCTTTTCTGCAAGAACCAGTACTGACAAACCTAAGGTGATGAGTAATGTCTCACTGTGTCAAAATGGACAGAGACTGCATCTCTGATCATTTAATCTTTCCCCAAACTTAATGTTCCCTTCCATTTTGTGTATATAACTATCCCTAAATATCATTCGATTATGTGTATATAACTATCCCTATATATCATACAGTTCTTCCC
The DNA here is from genome assembly GCF_019279795.1 of Protopterus annectens. Taxonomy (NCBI): domain Eukaryota; kingdom Metazoa; phylum Chordata; order Ceratodontiformes; family Protopteridae; genus Protopterus; species Protopterus annectens. The sequence goes on along the minus strand of NC_056728.1, from coordinate 454,756,215 downwards.
ATATCATTGTCTTCTCCCCATTTGCCTGGTGTCGCCTTCACCCTTGTGCTCCCTTTCCATCATTGTGTTTCCTCACACCCTGTCAGTCATGACTATCTTCCCCTGTGACCTACACTCTCCGTCTTACTCACCTCTGACTTCCCTGTCTTGCTTACCCAGCTTTCCATTCTCAATAAAGAAGAGCACCTGTTACCCCCCCCCCTAAAAAAAAAATAAACTCCCAGCCATACATCTCAGCTTCACAGTCCTTTAATTAATATACACAATGATTGGCTAAAATTGTCCAGCATAAAATGTGTGGAATGTTGACAATGTCATTGAGGATTTCTGACATTAAGTCATTAGAGCTTCTTCTTGCAATATATCTGTTACTAATATGTCTCCTTTCCCTCCATCTTGTTCATTCTTCATTTGTTCACCTTGAGTTCTCTCTTCTACTTACTTCCCCGTTTCATATCTGTCCTATACTCCTACTTTCAACCTCTAATCGTGTAAAAAAATAAGCACACCACACACACACACACACACACACACACACACACACACACACACACACACACACACACACACACACACAAACACACACACACATGCCACAAAAGGGCTTATATATTAAAATATTTTTTTCTGTAGTCATAAGAAAAATGACAGTTGGAAAAGAGCAATGTTGCTGGTCATGCAACTAAACTGGTCATTGATGCATTTCACCAAGCAACTGCTGCAAAATGGTGAAGTTTATAGTGTCACAGTAGCAGCTTCCATGTCTCCTTGTAGTCATGAAGGGATGTATATATACATTGTCTATGAATTAGGGGGAGGGTTTTAATCCCCTGATGCTTATATGCTGTTTACCAATGTTCTTCTTAAGCCCACCACATTGTTCTAACATTCTCTTTTAATGTGTGTTTTCTGAACCCTTTTGCTATAAGTTCTTTTGTGTCTTCACATGTTCACCAGGGAGCAACTCTTTAATGCCCTCTCAAAGGCAAAAAATATGGTGGCCATGGGACCCAATAACATCCCTGGCTGTATCCTACATAAACTCAGGCATGAGCTCTCAGCTCCATTAGGCACCCTATTCAACCAAAGCTTGAGCACTGGCTTTGTCCCAGCTGAATGGAGGACAGCCACTGTCATCCCTCTACACAAAGGTGGAACTATAAGTTCTTTTGTGTCTTCATATGCTATAAGTTCTTTTGTGTCTTCACATGCTCACCAGGGAGCAACTCTTTAATGCCCTCTCAAAGGCAAAAAATATGGTGGCCATGGGACCCAATAACATCCCTGGCTGTATCCTACATAAACTCAGGCATGAGCTCTCAGCTCCATTAGGCACCCTACTCAACCAAAGCTTGAGCACTGGCTTTGTCCCAGCTGAATGGAGGATAGCCACTGTCATCCCTCTACAAAAAGGTGGAACGTCCACTGACCCAGGCAATTATAGGCCCATTAACCTAACTAGCCTGATCTGCAAGGTCATGGAACATATTATCATGAAGCTTATAAACAAGGATATTGGCAACCTCCAAATGCTTGACTCCACATAGTTTGGTATTGTCAAAGGGTGATCATGCCTGTTAAACTTGGTCGACTTTTTTGAAACAGTCACCAAAGCCATTGATGAGGGGAAGATGGTGCACACCACCTACCTTGACCGAGCCAAACTCTTCAACACTATTCCTCACTCAGGCATAACAGATAAACTCTCCCAGCTAGGCAACAACCCATATGTTACTAGATGGGTAGCTAATTGGCTCACTGATAGAACCCACTCAGTCAAAATAGGGGAAGTCACCTCTAGTAGTAGACCCATAATGAGCGGTGTCCCCCAAGGATTGGTCTTGGGGCCTCTACTGTATGGGATATAGTTTTCTGAGGTGCAAGCCAAAGCCAGTGGTCTGTGGCTGACCAAGTTTGCAGATGACTGCAAGCTGGATGCTGTCTTAAATTCCCCTAGTGATGTGAACATCCTCCAAGAGGGTCTTACACAAACTAATGACTGGTGCCTGAAGCATGGCCTCAAACTGAATGCCAGGAAATGCATCATTATCCCCTTTGGGGAAAATGTCATCCCCGCTAATTATTACATTAATAATAACATACTAAGCATGCAATCAGTCGCAGGTTGAAAGCAACCTGAATTTAACCACCATGTTGCCTCCATTGTTTGGAAGGCTTTCTACATGGCCCACCTCATGAATAAGGGTATTTCATCCAGGAACAAGGTGGTCATAGCATCCCTGTACTCCTCCCTTATCAGACCCATTATCAAGTACAATGTCCCCTTTGGCATGTACGGTACCTTGCCAAGCACATGCAGCAGCTGGAGAGACCGCAGAGGTTCCTGACCAGGAAAATCCAGGGTCTCAAACAACTATCCTATACAGATAGGCTAAAAGTCCTGTCCCTCTACTTAGTCTTAGACAGTCTGCTCAGAGATGACCTGTGTCTAGCATACAAGGCGATCTTAGGCCCAGCCTCGAATGAGTTTCTGCATATCTATAAGTTAAACTCCCCTCACGCAACCCACATGCAAGGCCTTAACCTGGTCTGTAACATTAATAGAACTTGTTGGCAGGATAGATTTGTATTCCAAAGACTCCCCCATCTATGGAATAGACTCCCTCTCCATGTCAAGCAGAGTACCTCTCTAGCCATCTTTAAGAGGAACCTGGACGACTGGATGGAAAACCGAAAATACACCCCTGGGATCCCACCTGTGTCCCTGCTGGACAGGGAAAACAGGTGCTGACTTTGAGGGAACATGGGCAAAATTCTTGGATAGGCTTATAAGGGCCTCTGGGCCAATAGCCCAACATATTAGTCATTGGAGACTCCATTGTGAGACACACAGATGTGCCCCTCACCAGGCTGGATAAGGAGAAAGTCATGGTTAGTTGTTTGTCGGGCGCTAGAATCCTCCATATCACCAATGCACTCGTCTCTCAACAGGTACTGTCATGATTCTGTCATAGTCCATGTTGGAGTGAATGACTTGAGACGTACCTCCCTGGACTATATGAAGAGAGACATGATCGAGCTCACTGAATATGTGTCCCAGGCAGGTATGTCCATACCTTTGCGCAGCATTCTACCATCACCCAAAATGATGCCTCAATGCAAGCAGAAAATGACTGACTTTAACAACTGGCTTAGTTTCTGGTGTCATTCAAAAGTGATCCAGTACCTAACTGCCTGGGATGACATGACTGACAAACCACGATGCTTTGCCACAGATGGCCCGCACCTGTCTCTCTTGGGCTTCCGGCTCCTGGCAAAGGCTCTTGCCTCTCCCATAGTGCCTATTTTTGGGAATGCCATGAGATCAAAACTACCAACATGAAAATTTCATCAAAATGTAAATTAAAGATCTTGCTGCTAAATGCTAGGAGCCTAAACATGAAACTGTACTTGTTGCAAGCATTCTTAACCCAGGAAGAAGCTGACATTTGTGCAGTCACAGAAACCTGGTTCAAAGCTGCAGAGAGCATCCCAGCCATACCAGGTTACTCATTCTATCATTCATTCAGACCCCAAGTCATGGGCAGCAAAACAAAAGGAGGTGGATTTGCAATATATATAAAAGACATACACACCTCTGGGCTGGTCAAACAGTATGATGCTCAGGAAATACTCTAGGCGCAGTTAACAATTCACAAGACCCCTATTCAAATCACAGCTAGCTACAAGCCTCCAACTCAGAGTCAAGATGCCCACTCCACTTATCTGGACCTCTTCAAATCTATCAAGATTCAACCCTTTACCCTGATCCTGGGCGACTTTAACTATCCAACCATAGATTGGAAGGAATACTCATGCCAAAACACAAATGCCCAGAGATTCCTTGATTTCGTCAATGCAAATGCCTTGGACCATTTGGTTGATACCTCCATAAGAGATGAAAATATATTGGACTTGGTATTAACCAATATGAGTAACCACTGCAGCATCCCTACAGTGTCATCATCCCTGGTAAGATCCAACCACAAAGCAGTCACTGTCAAAGTCACCATCTCCACCGACCTCCCCTAGCTAGGGTCAAAAAAAAAAAAAAAAACTTCTCCAAAGCTGATTACAACCTCCTGAGGGAAGATATAAAGAGATTCACAGTTCCCTCCCCTCCACAGAAACTGGCACATATGTCCAAACTTACACCAAAGTACTATATGAGCATTTATATAGCTGCATGTAATCAGGAATACCAGACAGGACAATATCCTCCTCCTACTCAAGGAAGAGTAAACATGTCCGGTGGACATCTACAATAAATAAACTCTATAATAAAAGGAAAACATTCCTGCCTAGGACGAAGAAGGAGCAGGTGTCTAATTGGAAGCAATCTCTCCTTAGCCTGAACAAGCAAATAAGAGCACTATTGAAATCCTCCAAAGCAAACTTCGAGTCCAAACTGGCCGCATCCACTAAAGACAATCATAAGGCTTTCTTCACATATGTCAGCAATCTCAAGGGAAGAAACCAGATCTGCTCAGAACTAGTGGTCAAGGACACCACATACACAAACCCTGTAGATATAGCCAACCTGCTGGAAGACAGGTTCAGTGAAAACTTCACTCCTCTGTCCCCCATCAGTAAAACAGGACATCCCCAGTAGCTGTCTGATCCCCTTATCTCTAGGAAGCAATTCATTGCTGCCCTCTCAAAGGTAAAAAATGCAGCCTCCATGGGATCTGTGACACCTGTGCACTGGCCCAGAAATCAAGGAGCTTCAATCCTCACCATGAGCACCAGTGAGGGGCATCTACATTGGGAGGATAACAAATACACGCACAGTAAAGTACAATTTCCCTTAAGAGCACACAGAGATCACAGTCAGTCTGGGCTGGTTTCTCCCTTTCTCTCCAGATACCCAATAAGACTCCCACTGGCTCAGCTATAGGGTGCAGATCTCAGCAGAGTGGTCTAGCCAAAACCTCCAGCACCCTCTCTGTCCAACCAGTGCTTCGTGTCCCTACTCAAGTAGCTGACACACACATACTTTGAGATATGAATTATATGCAAACACACAGACACTCCAGGGGAAGGCTGGCACATGTTCTCCAGCTATGCCCCCTTCTGCCCAGGCTATAATGTAGTACCATCTGCCACCAACCAACTTTATCAGCTACTATAAAGGCCCTTATCAAGGGGTGTCCAATTCTACTGTGCAATTTTATTATTATCCAATTGGTAATTAAGACTTGAAAGTTATTTAGGAATGGCCTATACAGTGTCACCAAATACATACAAGTACTCTTAAGAGCATAAATATCTCTACACACAAACCAGCCACAGTTAAAAGGTTTAAAATATTTAATGATAAAAAACAAAAACACAAGACACTACTTGTCAATTGAACACAGTGATAATAGAGAGTTCAGAAATCACAGGAAAATACTTTAAAACAATATTGTAGGACAGTCTGACATAAATATAGAAAACAGCTAGCTCAATCAGGATATATTTCTAGCTATTCCTCACCCAGAGAATCCAGGGCCTCAAACATCTACCCTACACAGATAGGCTAAAATCCCTGTCCCTCTACTCAGTTTCCTACAGAGTCTTCAGAGGTGACCTCTGCCTGGCATACAAAGCAATCTCAGACCCCAGCCTGATGGGACTGCTGCATATCCACAAGTCAAGCTCCACTCAAGTAACCCACACGGAGACCTCAACCTGGTCTGTGACATCAATAGGACAGATTTGTGTCCCCGAGATTCCCCCTTTTGTGTAATAGACTCCCTCTCCACGTAAAGCAGAATACCTAATTAAACCTTTTTAAGCACAACCTGGATAACTGGATGGGGAACAGAAAATTCACCCCTGGGATACCACCTATGTCCCTGCTGGACAGTGGCATTGGGTTCTGACTTGTTGGAACATGGGCTAAATACTGGATGGGGAACAGAAAATTCACCCCCGGGATTCCACCCATGTCCCTGCTGGACAGTGGCATAAGGTGCTGACTTGTTGGAACAGGAGATAAATTATTGGCTAGGCTTGTAAGGGCCTCAGGTTTTACAGCCTAGTAACTCCCTATGATCCTATGATCATCCTATGAACCTATATACCTATAATGCAATGGTCTAGAGAATATCAATTAAACAGATCGGGGTTCAAATCCATGGAAGTAAACCTTGCAGCAGTTTGCAAAGCAATTTGTATCATGTGCTAGTAACTTGCATTGTAAATATGAAAAATGGTAGACATAATGCATGTATGTGACAACTTCCATGGCTCAGTCTACTCATGTAGTAATGTATACATGTTCAGTGCATAGCTGAAGGGTTCCAGACCCTGATGGTTTGTATGTTGCTTTCCAATGTTCAGTTTTCAGTCTCCAGCACTATTTCTAATATTTCCCTGAAATGTTTGGTTTCAGATCCAGTTACACTAAGTTCTTCTGTGGCTTTACTTGATAATACACTGGTCTAAATAATATCATTGTCAAATTCAGTGGTGCATTTAGTTTTATTTTCTTGTTCTGCTAGCACATCTTTCATTCCCCTGAAAGTAAATATTCCTATCATCAATATGTAAATTATGAGATTGGGTTTGGCACTTTTTATCCTAATTCATTTGAGTGTTCATCTGCTATTGCTGAGCAAAAGGTTGGGAGATATGGGCCCCTATCTCACCTCCATCCTGCTCATTTCATATTTGTTCACCTTGTGCTGTACTCCCTGCTTGCTTCCCATTTTCATCTCTGTCTGCTCTATACTCCCACTTAAAACCTATGAGATGGTTAAAAATAGATAAATATACCACACGCATGCCAAGAATTAGCATAGAATTCAAAATCATTTTTCTGTAGTTATACCTCATGGGACAGTTGGCAGAGGACAATGTAAATGGCCATACATTACCTCAGACAAATGGCATTCCACATCCTATGGAAAAAGGATGAAAAATCCTTGGCACACATGAATCAATTATGCAAGTAAGCCAAGCTCGCTGTGCATATCCATCTGAAATAAAATACAGATACTATCATTATTCAAACTCTTCAATGGCTCGGTATACTTATGCAATCCTTCTTATTTTGTCAGTGCACTGGTTGGGAGTTTTAAATCCCATGGGGGTTGTTTGTTGGTTTACAATTGTTTAGTCTGCAATCTGCACATATGCTATATTTAGCTAATATGTGTGTTTTATAACCTTTTTTGTTGTAATTGCTGCAGTGACTCTTCATTGCTAATGTGCCATTGTGAAATCCTTCTTTGAGAAAATAATGGGCTCATTTTCCTAGAAGTTTGTCTTTCTTTTCTGGCTATCAGTCTGTGCAAGTGCTACATTTCCCTGATATGTATGTGTTTTATGACACCTTTCTCTCTGATTGTTGTAGTGGCTCACATTGCCAAAAAACTGTGGACATACTGGCATGTGGGCTGAAGTGATGGATTGCAGTCTCTACCAAAGGATATATTGCAGTCTTCATGTGACACATGGTATGTTACAGTCTTCATGTGGCACAGGATGTGTTGCAGCCTTCATGTGACACAGGGTATGTTGCAGCCTTCATGTGGCACAGGGTATGTTGCACTTTTCATGTGGCACAGGGTATGTTGCAGCCTTCATGTGACTCAGGGTATGTTGCAGTTTTCATGTGACACATAGTATGTTGCAGCCTTCATGTGACACAGGGTATATTGCAATCATCATGTGACGCAAGCTATGTTACAGTCTTCATGTGATGTAGGGTATGCTACAATCTGCTAACACATGAGATGCTACATTAGCTATAGCTACAGATCTGGAAGTATCAATTATGAAACCAAGAGAACTATAACGAAGGCAAATGTCATGATACATTGATTAGAAATGGAAATAACAGAATTTTTAGCAGCCAGAAAAAGGGCAACGTTATGGTAGCAGAACCTATGGCAGTATAAATACAAGTTAAACTACACTTTGCTTTTAGGAGAGCACAAAACATTTTGTTCATGAGAAGGGTTGGCTTCAGCACAAATGAAAGTGCTGCTGACCAGTAGATGTGTGAGAAGTGGTAGACTCTTAAACACAATATGCAAATGTACCATTTGTAAAGTTAGTCATACATGAAGAATACAAACTTGGATGGGTGGCATTGGTTATTATCAGAATGAAATAATGTTAAACAGTACTAAAGAAGGTTGTAGCACATTTTGAGCCCACAAACGAAATAACTGTGCATTGTAGTTATTGTATTTGTGCTCGCCACCAGTTGAAATGACCTTTTTGGTTAAATTGGACCACACGTCAGTCACATTCTCCATAAGACTGAAGCCATAATCCTCTTCCAGTACCTCAATATTCAGAGATTATGCTAAGGATTATTGACTAAGTCTGAGTGATGACTTGATTAAATACAACCCCCCCCCCTTCCCATCTAATGACTCCACTGCTTATACAGAATCTTTTACCATCAAATGTTATGCACATGTACATCGCTGTATTGATACATCTGCCCTACCTTGAAATAAATACAATACCAAATTTAAAAATAAACCCTTACAGTGGAGTTCAAATATATAAAGGCTCGATAATAAAAAAAAAACAAACAAACTCACACATAAAAATAAGTTTATCTTTTGTGACATCAAAAAGATATGATAAACCCAACAAGGAACTCTAGTCCCTTTTCAAATCAAACAAAGCCAAATATGAGGTAAAAATAGCCACTCAGGTAAAGGATAACCAAAAAGCCTTCTTCAACTATGCTAGAAACCTCAAAAATAATTTTCAATACTGTACAGAGCTGAAAGTAAATTATATCACATACTTGAACCCAGAGGAGATAGCCAATCTACTTTTGGACAAGTTTAGCTCAAATTATACTCACCTCTCCTCTCATATATTAGATCACATACCCATATATACATCCCCTCAAATCTCCCAGGAACAAGTCCTCAATGCACTATTCAAGGCCAAGAATACTACCATTATGGGACTGGATAACATACCATACAGCCTACTGGCTAGCCTGAAACAAGAATTGTTGACTCCTGTACAGACATTATTAAATATCAGCATCCAAACAGGCTTTGTGACAGATGAATGGAGGTTATCAGCAGTCATCCTCTTGCACAAAGGTGGGGCATTAACAGACCTGAGTAATTTTAGATCAATAAGCCTTACCAGCCTAATCTGTAATCCTATAAATAAGGACATAGATAACCTACAATTTCTTGACCTAAGCCAGTTCAGATAGGACTAGGGCAGATCCTGCCAAATTAAAGTCAACTTCTTCTAGAACGTTATTGAAGCAATGGATGAGAACAGATAAGTATACACTGTATATCTTACACCTTGCCAAACCATTCAACCCCATTCTGCACTCAGATATCATAGACAAACTCTCAAGAATATTATTTAACTTGAGAAAACACTTTGTTGGGAAAGCTTGTTGCTGTGCTCTTATTAAAATATCCATGGTTCCAGTGTGGCTTTGTGTTTTTGGATATTGTGGATAAATTCTGCCAGCTAAATGTATATCCCCCATGTAACTCAATGGACAGCTACCTGGCTCACAAATAGAACCCATGAAATAAGGATGGGTGGCCCTACATCCTCCAGACGTCCTGCCACTAGTTGTGTTCTCTATGGTTCCCTTTATGAGACGGTCCTTTTTGGCATTTGTTTCTCAGAGTTCAAAGCAATTGTTAAGGATGTATAGCTGACCACGTCTGTAGATGACTGTAAACTTGGTGCGATCATTAACTACCAAGATCCCCCATAAAATCCTCTCCCAAACAAATATTTGGTGTCAAAACCCTGGGCTAAAACTAAATGTCAAGAATGTGTAATAATATCCTTTGGAAAGCATGAATTCCCTTGTAACTATCACATTGATAACAAGCCACTAAAAACTGGGAACTTATGTAGACACCTAATGGTCCTTGGATCACCATATATCCACTGTTGTAAGGAAGTCCTTCTTCATTACACAGCTTATATATCTAAAGGTACAGTGTTCACGTCCAAGGGTGTCATGTAACCATTCCACTGTACTTGGCACTCATTAGGCTGATCAATAAGCATAGTGACCCTTTAAGTATGTACCTGTCCACTTATCATAACAGGAAAATCTGCAACACTTTCTTTTAAAATATTATTAACCTAAATCATAAAAACTATGCAGACTGTCTCAAAGCCTTGTCCCATTTCTCAGTATCATACAGGCTGTACATAAGGTAACCCCTGTCTTGCAGACAGTCTTAAAAGAGCCAATTTTGTCTGCTCTATTACACATTCACAAGGTCAGTTGTAGAGTATACTTATGCTTAAGGGACCTTAATTTAATTTGCAACATAAATAAGGACATGTTGGATGAATAGTTATGCATAACAGAGAATACAGATTCTGTGGGTCTGTCTTCCATTCCACATAATGCAAAGACTGTTTTTTAATCTATTCAAACATACTTTGAATGAGTGGATGGGAAACTGCAAATTCACTGTCAGTTTATCAGCCACATCCCTCATGGATATGGGCAACATATCCTTGTTCTACCCAATTCTATGTTACATACAAAACAAAAGGATAAAAAAACTACCATGGGAATGTAAGGTTAGGCTTCTTAAGATTCTCACAGATCAATAGCCCATTAAGTACCTATGCACCTATGAACATATGATTCATATACAAATGAATCGTGCCCATCCAGAAATGAAAGGTTGCACAGAAAGGACCAGTAAATGGTGCAAAGTAGTGTGCATTCAGTTCATAGATGAATATCAGTGTGAAAAGAGCATTGGTTCTAAGTCTAGCCCATTATAAATGGTGATATTAAGTAGTGACAGAAAAAATGGAGGAACTTAAGACATCAAGATGGCACTATCTAATGCATGTATACAGAGGGAAAAAAATAATTGTTACTATATTAAAATAAGTTTAGTACTGTGATTGCACAATAACAGCACTTTAATAATTCTGAGAAATATGCTTAGTTTAAGTCTTCAAAAACTGCAAAAATATAGTGTGCCAAATTCCAAAAGGCTAGTTCTCAGTGTAAGTGATGTACTTCGTATAAGGCCTATTTATAAGCAGACTTATGCCAGGGGGCCAGATTCCAAAGCATCTACTTATACTGAGAGAAAGTGTTTTGGAATCGGGCCTAATGTTGGGCAAAGTTTGTTCACTTTGAACCCATTACAAATTTTAAGCACAAACATGAGAAAGTCAGTAAAAAGGTAAATGTAAACAAAAGCACTTGGAATTGTGTTTAAAAAGTGAATATTGGATCATAGTTAATAACATTCACCCATCAGAATGACACAGCCAAGTGTCCTTCTGTCAGTAGTATTTTATTATCTAAAGGAAAAAAAAAGGACGTCTGGCAGCCTGCCAAGCTACCTTCAATTGTCAGCTGTCAGTCACACATGAACAGTCAACTCACTCACTTCAGCCAGTTGTAAGCAAAAAAAGTGAAACAGGGAGAACTTTTGGACTGTAAGTGTGAGGCCGAATGAAAGCAGTTAATTAGCAAACATTTCAAGAGTAGCAGCTTTTTTGGGGGGAGAGGGGTCTCAAAAACAATGAAATACCATTGCAAAACAGAATAGATGGCACTTTTGCCAAACTGAGTCAAATAAGTACTGTCTGTGTATCCTCATGGTAAACGAATATGCAAGACTATAAAAAGCATTTGGTGTAGGCTTAGCAGCATGTATTGTGTATGTTAATAAAAATAAACTAATTATTTAACAAACAAACTCACATCAGTATGGTAGCACCTATGTAAGCATTTGGGGTTTAAGGCTTAAAAAAATACTTAGAGCAATGCAAGGATGCAATTGCAAAAAAGAAGATCAAGATATGATGAAAAAACATTTTTGGGGGGTGTTATTATCCTTTAAGAAGTTAAGATGTAGAAGGTATAATTCCTGAGTATGTCAGTTCGCAGTTCAGGATTATCAGCACACACATATGCTGCCTTCACAAGGTTTATTCTGCAGTTTACAGTGTTGCATTCAGTTCTCAAGCATGTGAAGTGGGCTCAGTAAACATCAATTATTTCTGACCTTGATGGTTTATACAGATGATTCGCTGTGAGATACCGAGTCCTCATTTCCTTCACAAAGGTGTACTTAGTTCACGCTTCTTATTGATAACACTAAGCAGACCTAGCAAAGCACACAGCTGTGCCAGTCTTTCTGAGCTTTGTTGTTCTCATTTGTTAGATGCCAGAATGTTAAAGGTCAGTGGTGTATTGTTCAAGTTACCAAGATCCGTCAGTCTTTATATTAATCTCGTCTGCTTAGATCACTATATCACTTTGCAGTTTAACATTGTTTATTCACTAGAAAGGAAACTATATTCAAGCCATATTCCTGAAGTGGCTCATAGGAGTTTTGTCAGTTTTATTGTCAGAAAACATGCATTTATAATAATTACTCAATTCCAACTCTATTATCTCTGCTCGAGTTTGTAAACATTTTCTGCTTACTGCATTCTATCTGCCCTCCATCCCAGGATATGTCCAGAAATTACTAATGACACCAGCATCAGTACCACTATTGCAAACTGATAATTTGGTTCTTTGTTTTCAGCCCTGCATTCCGTTTATACAGCAAATGTTATTATTCTGATTAAACATTTCTTTTCACAGTCCTCTGGGTTAGACATTGTTAACTCCTATCTATGAGATTAAAACAAGAGAAGGAAGAAATGTGAAAAGAGAGACTGCAGACTTCCACCAGTCAGCGTACTTTTGCTGCAATAGCATAGTGAAATGCCCCACGTATGCAGTTTGATTTTTATTGCCTACCTCTCTACTTAGGGTAGAGCTCTTGTTTTTCAGAATTATACTCCATTGTTAATGACACACCTTGGCCTTATACTGTATAGAATGAGGAAGTGAGAATTAATCCAAAGAAGCACAGAGGTCTTCCTTAAGCACGTCAGCTAAAACAGGTGCAACACATTCCACACCTATTTATTATGAATTTTATGTTTTAAAACTAAATTAGAAATTCAACAAGCTGCAAAAATATTGCATGCAAAAGTAAACACTAGACTACAGGACTTAAATCAGACATATTTTACCCAGCAAATGTTAAAAGGTATTGAAGCTACACTGAAGAAAACATGCTGTTCAACATAAATCAATGTGGATTGTATTGTTTCTTTTTACTGGAGCTTCTGTGTCTCTTGGGCAATTTGAAGGATTATGTCACTTTCAAGAAAATCAGGCCTGGGCACCCATTAATCCAGGCAAACAAATTTTGAAATGCCATATGTGAAAGGTCAAAAGGATTAAATGACTAAAACTAGTGAAGTCTAATAAATCTGCCCTAAAGCAGTGACACATTTCACCTGTACATTTGACTTGTTCCATATTTACTGCCAGGTTAATTAAAAGTAGTTCCCTTGCTCTGTGCAAATAAATTAGTAGTTGTGTTAAGTGACCTGAACACTCACTTCTTAGGGTGACTGTCACTTTAATTACATGTTTAGATATTCACCATGCTGAGCCTCACTCAGTAAATGATTTAGGCTCCTTAGATAATTTTACCAGGCATGTAGATTTGTTTAATGGGAGAATGTAGCTCTTGATTTATTTTTCTGTCTCTGTAATCATTGTGTACATTGTGGTTTGCATGGGCTAGCTTGAAACCTGCCTTTACATTGTGGGGGAGGGGTAGCAGCTACAGAGAATTGCTTACAGACTCTGTGGCCTGAGTCAGGGAAAAAGATCATGTCTCAGATAAAACAGGACAGTGCATCAATCTAAAGAACCACTGAGACCCCACATCATTTGTAATCCCATTTAGAAAAGGCAAGGATTGATATCTAATTTGGAGCCATTTGGAATGCTCATTTATTGTTTCCCCCTCCCCATAAATGGCCCTGCTATTCTGAGGGACTCGCTCACCATGTGAATCAACACATCATATTTCCTAATTATCAAGACATTACAAGTCTCAGGGGAAAACTAGCTCCAAGACATTGCTTGGTTAAAACATTTGAAAACTACAGTGGAAATGTACTCTATCTAAACCAAAAAAAAGAAAGACTACTAGACTAAAATAAGATTGTCAGTCTCATATACAACTTGAAGGCCACAGTATTAAAATACAAACCTGCTCGCTGTTCTGAAGATTTTTCTTGTTTCTTTCTTTTATTTATCTGTGTACTACTATCATATACAGAAACTAGAGCTATTTAAGGATGTTTTATTTAGTGTTCTATTCAGTACAGCCATGCACTGCATTTTTTATAGTTCAGGACTGTCTATCTAATAATTAGTTGTGGCTGCATGATAGATTATGATCCAACATATATTGTGTATCAGAAAAAAAGAAACTGTACAGAGTGTAGATAATTTTGTAGTACATATTAACAAAACAGTGAACAGCAAAGCTGACCAATTACTAATATGTTAAGAAATATGGAGTAAACTGTACACAGACATTGCACTTTTGCTCTATTAAATCTTAAAAAGTGCAAATAACAGAGGATGGGAATGGGATGGTGGTTTTCAAATGCTGGGCTGAAGAGAGAAATTGAGACAAATATGGACTTATCCTTAAACAGTCACTAACATCAGTGGGATATGTTACCAAAGCATAAGCAAGTTATTGTCTGCAAGAGACGGCAGAGGTGTATTTATTTGTTTATTTATTTAACACTTGTTGACTGGGAAAGTCTGACTAGGACAGAGTCTATTTTCAGAGGAGGTCTGGGGAGAAAAGGTCCAGACACATATCTTTGGAATGTGGGAGGAAACTGGAGTACCCAGAGGAAACCCATGAAAATGCAGGGGGGGGGGGCATGCAGACTCCATACAGAAGGCACCCCAGCCAAGAAACAAACCAGAGAACCTCTTGCTGTGAGGCAACAACATTAACTGCTGCACCATTGCACTGCCCACAGGTAGTGGATTGCATAAGTCCAAGGTTGCTAGGATAGCTACCCTGCAGGAGGAAAAGGAAGTAACTTTCCACAAATTATATGTGCTGGCACTGAGAGGGGCAGGGAAGAAGCCCTGGTGTAAAGCTTGATGGGGACATTACTCAAAAAAAGGGGTGGATGCACTATGGTCCTGGGAAATTTAGACAATAAGAGCAATAACAGACTGAAACCAGAAAAAACAAAAAACTACGTACTTGACCGACAGAAGTTTAATTAAAAAATGAACAAATAAATATCACAAAAATCAAATATCGGATAAGCGCTTTCGTTTGGCGCCTGCCAAACTTTTTCAAGCGAAAACGCTTATCCGATATTTGATTTTTTGTGATATTTATTTGTTCATTTTTTAATTAAACTTCTGTCGGTCAAGTCCGTGTTTTTTTGTTTTTTCCTGGGAAATTTAGCTTTGTTTCATTAAATAACACCATCAACTCCCTATTGCATCACACTAAACTTCTAGGAGTTGAAATAGATTGCAACATGAGAATTGACATCCGTATATCCCAAACAGTAAAAAAGTACATAAAAAACTTGGAACACTGTATAGGAATAAACACTTTTTCAAAGATAACACTAAAGCTACTATTGCCCAAATCCAACTGATCTCTACACTGCTCTATGCATCTCCCATACTGTTAAACCTAAGAAAATTTGAATTGGCAAAACTAGAAACCTGTTACAATAAACTTGACAAATGTGCCACAAACTCACCATTTAGATCACACCACTGTATAGTACTTAAACAACGCAAGTGGCTGGAACTCCCCCAACTCCTTCTCTTTAACCAGCTAACTACAACCCATAAAATCTTCTATGATTCTGAGAAAACACCTGCCCTGAAGCAAATATTACTACCATATTCCATTGCCAGAACTCTATGTTCCACCAAGAAACCCCACATTAAGACCAATACACCCAAAAACCTAGCTGGAGAATCCGTCTTCTCAAATTACATAGGCAAAATCTGGACTGGATTACCACAAGACATTATATCCACCCCTACCTAGTACCAATTAAAAAAAAAACACTAAAAAATCGCTTATCTAATAAGTGTCTGTGTCAGAAAATATGACTACCTCTGTGATATAGGGAAATTTTACCAGCCCAGCTATCTGGAATTTGGAAGATGAGACTCTGATGTAGGCACTGGGACACTGCATAGATGGGTATGATTTTAGAAAATGTAGGACACAGTGAAATAGCATGGAATATAGTTTATTGCATGAGCAAAGTTTTAACACAAAAAAGTGTCTATTAAATAAAACATTCTGAATTTCACTGACTAATCAATCTTTTAACAAACTTTTGTTTCTTTAAATAAAAGCTTGAATTCTCATTAAAGAACAGGTTGCAGGCCTTTGGGGAATAGCTGCATTGTAAAATTCATATATAATTCAGAAATGTTCATGTCCTGGATTTGTTTTTTCAATTTATCCTTGAACAATTCCCACTTCCTGTTTGCAGTCAGGCCAAATTATGGACTACCAATGCCTTTATATTTTTAATGGCTGAACAAGTAATGCTCACCTTTGGTGGTGGCCAATCAGAAGGCTGTGGGTTCTGTTCCTGCTGCAGGTGATTGAATTAACATTTTCATTGGCTGGCATTGCAGTACAGCACCAGAGGTTCTGCACTCCTGAATGTGCCATCCTTTGAATGAAACCCAGTAGTGGCTGGTGACTTCAAATTAAAGGGGGGCTGCAGGAGACAGCTGAATGGGTGGGGCCAATGAGAAGGGGTGTGGGCAACTAGAAAGGGGTGGAGCTATGCTCAAAAACACCAACAACTGGAACTTTAATTAAATACACTGCCCTGGGTGCCAAACCATCATTATGAGAGTCCAATCAAGACAAAATGAAGTGTAGAAGAAAATATATTTCAATGTATTGGCTACATGAAAGCTTACTTAATATATAGATGGAAACAAAAAGGTTGTGGGGCATGAAAAAATAAATTACTTTTTAAATACATTACTGGAATACCAGTCAAAATCAAGTATAAAAAAACAAACTTCTCCTTGCACTGCAGTTCTAATTATAACTTATATTCAGCTTTATAAAAGTAACATGCTGAAAGTAGAAATCTTTGTTATACCCCCCCCACTTGTAAAAAGGTTTCTTATCCAAAAAAGACCTACTGCCTGACAACAACTATCTACTTGTCTCCTGGGGAAAACATGATCAAAGTAAAAAATCAACAGCAAACAAGAAACAAGCTCAAGATAAATTGCTTAAAGGATTACTGCACAGGTTATGGACCACACATGATAGAGTGGGATTTTGTTTAGTTTACGGGTAAAGCCTGCAAGGATGACTGCAAATCTCCTACAAATGTAATGAGCGTCTGAAAATACTGTAATCCTGTCGTTTATTACAAATACTGTCATATGCATTTCAATACGTAAGGCTTGTACATTATCTAGTTATGTAAATATTCTCTATGTGGCAACAACAAAAAGGATTTCAGTGTTAGTAATTATTTAAGAGTATGCTTATTAAAGGTTACTTGCACCTTACAATCTCAGACAAGTTTACCCGATGGCCATTAAACCATTGCTACTTAAACACAAAGCAACAGGGCTCTACGACAGCATGCATTTTCTGAATAATAAGAAGCATAAATTAACAGTATAAAAATCTGACAGAAAACCAGAACATTCTGCAAAATCAAGGACAGATGAAAAGCCACTGTTGTACTTGTGTCTACCTTGGATTGGGGATTACTCTGCACACTTACACTGCATAACTGCTCCTTGCCTTGCTTGAACACATCCAGAGTCACTACATGGGGGAGTGGGGTGCAACAAGTATGTCACAATTTGAAATGTCTCTGGCTGATAGTGATGGCTCTAACACTCATACCTCTCAACCTCAGAGCAAGAAATCTGGACAAAGCCATACATAGAAGTGGGACACAGGCCCAAAAATAAGGATAATTTTTAAATATTGCTCTTATAAACTTAGAAAGATAATAGAATAATAGTAGGTCTTGCATTAGTATGAATTAATAATTCATTAATAATAATAATAATAATAATTAATAATTAATAATGTAAATAATTCTATGTCATCTATGAATATTGATATGATTTATACAAAACTGTATGTTATGTACTGAACTAAGATGTATCCACAGTGTACCCTGCTGGAACATAGACGATTAACCCACAAAACTTAAGAATAGTAAAGGTTAAGTTACTTTATAGCTGGGCCATAAATAAAAGATGTTATCTATCAGTTTCAGTTCAGTAGCAGACACAGTGTCTAGAGATAGACGTTTTTTGTATTGTCTTGGAGAGAAGTAATTACTAGGTTTCAAATGTAAAAGCATTTTATTGCTTTATGACTTCCTAGCAGCTGCAGAGATATATGTATTTCTCATGCAGAGATGTTAAATTATGTTAGTTTCTGTTTAGCCTCGGAACTGAAGTCAGGTGACAAAGAGTGATGTCATCCAAGCTGGCCCAGCAGTAATGTTTGATATTAATTTAAGAACTTTCTCAGAGAGAGACCGTGCCTTTTGTATTTTGCCTTGGACCTAGCAAGAACATCCACTCATCATCACCATCTGGACTTGCTTTGTTGTAAGTAAATTTTAGAGCATAGTATCTCTTTTAGATATGGATAGGAATATAGTAAAGATTAGTTTAGATGTTTTCTGTATTTATTTGTGACCATTCTACAATATTGTTTTAAAATATTTCCTGTGATTTTGAACTCTGAAGTTATTGTGTTGATTGAGTATTTTGCAAATAGATGTGTCTTCCCAGGAGTGTTTTGTAGGGGTGTACCTGCATAGCTATCATAACGATGACAGAGGAAGTATAGGTAGTGCTTCAGGTATCTTATGGTCTTTGTCTTACTTTAAATAAAAGTTCTGCCCCCATCATTATTAACAAAATTAAAAAAATAGATTTTAAAGTTATATTATTGCTTAGATTATTGACCAGGATGCTTTTTAAAGTGATATCTAATGGCCAAGCACTTGTTCATAGATTCATAAATTCATAGGTAGGTACTAGGCTATTGGCCCTAGGGTCTATATAAGCCTAGCCAAAAAGGTACCCTGGCTTTCACCAAACAAGAAAATTATTTTCCTGTGTCTCTGTCGAGCAGAGCACCAGAGGTGATCCCAGGGGGTGAATTTCCTATTTCCCATCCAGTCATCAAGATTTTTCTTGAAGAGTGCTAATGAGGAGCTTTGTTTGATATAGATAGGTAGTTTGTTCCAGAGTATGGAAAGTCTCTGGGACAGGAATCTATCACCCCAGCATGTTCTGTTTATTGTGGTGACAAGGTTTAGGTCCCTAGAGCGTGTAGCTCAAAGGGATTGGGATTTCTTTAAGTAGAGCATGTCCAACAGCTCTGGGTTTGACATAGCTTTGTATGTTAGGCAGAGATTGCCTCTGAGTAGGCGATATGTGACGGAGTAAAGCTAGAGTTTTTTTGAGGTGGTTGGCATAGGGCAACTGTTTGAGGCCAGTAATCCTCTTTGTGAGGTATTTCTGCAGCCTTTCCAGTTGTTGTAGATGTCTTGTGAGGTACATACCAAAAGAGGCGCTGTACTCTATAATGGGTCTAATGCGTGACGAGTAGAGAGGAACAATGACCTATTTTTTTCCTGGATGAGAAACCTTTTATGATGAGGTGTGCCACATAGAAGGATTTCCTGACTACTGTGGCAATGTGATTATCAAAGGAGAGACTACTGTCCACCTGTGTCCTAAGATCTCTTATCATACTTTTGGTGTTAAGTAGACTACCACCTATGTGGTACCTGACAGAAGAGCAAGACAAGACTTGCTATAGCTCTGGGAGTCTGTACTTCTCATAGAAAAGCATTGGTTTTCTTTATTTTATGTATTCATCTTTTGTAGACTGGGTTACTGGCACTAATCTAGTGTCCTCTTTACAGGGGGAACACTAGGTGGTATTTATACTACTAGATGTAATTTGGACAGAGCACTGGGAAACTTCCTTTACACTTTTTTAAAGCGCCATAGGTTCTCCCATGCCCACCTAAATTACTACCAAGTTAAGCAGAGGGACCTTGGTTTCATCAGGGCTGGCTCATGCTATAGGACTTCAGGACTGCAGCCTCCCCATCTTTAGAAAGAAAAAAGAAAAGAATAAAAAAAAGATTGCAAGTCCCCCCACCTGTAGAAAGAAAAAAGAAAATTGTGAGTCCCGGAACTCCACACATGCATGCTTGGAGTTCCTGGTACTCAGAACTCCAGACTGTTGTGTTAGGCAGTCTGGATAGGGAAAAAAGGGATCTCTGCCCTGCCAGCCCAGAAGTCTGTGTGGTGATGACCACACAGACCAGAAGGATACCGGACTGCATCGCCCACAGGCTGGATGCTCCAGCCTACTCTTGTTTTGCAGGTAAAACAGAACAGCTTGCGTGGGCTGCTACAGAGGTTGATCTGTCTAGAGTGGACTGCTGCAGAGAAACCAGAACAGCTTGCGTGGGCTGCTACAGGAACAGATTTTGATCTGCTGCTATGGAGGTAGGATGCTACGGAAACGGATTTTGATCTGTTGCTATGGAGGTGGTGTGTGTATGTGTATGTGTGTGAAATGCCCCAGTTGCTACATACTAGTGGCTGGAGAGAACACATGGTGGTGGGCAGCGAATATTCAGGCTTGAAGCCTGTACCTTGGGTGCAGGTCTGAATTTCCTATCCACCACCATTTGTAAAAAAAATGTGCAGATTTTTGCATCATATTTGTTCTGTTCCTCATAAAATCTGTGGTTTCTGTATGTTTGTTGTTCCTGGCAAAGTCCATAGTGCAGTGGTGAACTGGTAGCATCGTTGCCTGACAGCTACAGGTTCTCTGGTATGATTCTTGGCTGGGGTGCTTTCTGTGTGGAGTCTGCATGTCTTCCCATCTTACAAAGACATGTGTATGGAGTGTTTCTCCCTGCTCTGTTGAAAATTGGCTTTTGTTCCAAGTCAGACTTTCCTGGTTAACAAATGTTAAATAAAATTAACAGACATTTGAATTTCAGACTTCATATTCTTCAGAAAGTACATGACCTTTTATTCTAGCAATTTTCTAAGTTTATAACATGGATATTTTGAAATTTGTCCTTAGTTTTGGGACTGTATTCCTACATTATTGGCTTTGTCCAGGTTTTTTGTGCTAAGGTTGAAAGGTATGGTGAGAACTGAATTCACTGAATATGTTTGAGGGCTGTATTCCCCCATTACTGGCTTTGTCCATGTGTTTTTTTGCTAAGAGGTTGAGAGCTATGGTGAGGACTGAATTCATTGAATATGTTTGCAGGCTGTATTCTCCCATTATTGGCTTTGTTCAGGTGTTTTGTGCTAAGAGGTTGACAGCTATGGTGAGAAATGAATTCACTAAATGGTAGTCATTTAAGTTTCAATCTTCCTCTCTTGCACAAACAGCTGATTTGGCATAGTGGTATGTTGCTCTGACTGTTTTGCACAGGGTTCCCCTGGGTTCAGGACTTAGCAGTGAAATGTATAGTGATAACACAGCATTTTATTGTAGCAACTTTCCAACATTATACAAGCAATGTTTAAAATGTGTCCCTGGTTTTTGGGCTTTTGTCCCCCCCCCAATCAATTTTGGCTTTTTCCAGATTTCTTGTGCTGCAAAGTTCAGAGATACAGCGGAGTGTCAAGTAGATTTTACAAGGAGCTGAGAGCTGCAGGGGAACAAACGTTTAGTACTGCTTATGGTGTGTGTACTTGCATTGTTAATAGCACAACAGGTAGTGTATTTGCTTTTGATGCAGAAGGCTGTGAGTTCTACTCCCACGGTAGGTAGATGCATTGCTGATACTGTACTGTGTTGTAAATGGGGTGAATGCTGCAGTCTTTTTTGGCGAAGATACCTAGTAACTATGAACCTGTTATCAGTTTGCCATCCATTCCTTACTGTGATATTACTAGCTTATCATTTTTTTAATGCAACGTGGACAATTTATTCCTCAAGGGCAACAACCACTTTATTTGTAGATGAAACAATGACATATAAAGTTTTCTGCTAGCAGCAACCTCTTCATTAGTTACAGATTTCTTTAATGTGTAATTATTTAGATGACTTTTACTTCTTCAGTGATTGTGCATATTTACTGATACTGGTGGACTGTAGACGTTTGAGTAGACTTTTATGATGGAAATGTTCTGAATTGGGCTGTTTTGTCATTATTGGTGCATGCATTTTGTTTCATTGTTTACTGGAAAAATGTTCAAAACAACAAATTTAAAATGCCGTCTAACAACTGCACTGTATTGTACAAGGACTACAATTTAATACAATCAGGAAGGTGTATGTTTCGTGTTCAAGGGGCCTATGATTTGAAAACAGTCCAAAGTTAATCTTTATCTGCCACTGGTAAAATGTATTTTCTTTGAATGTGGGTTTCAATGCTGTTTCAATGAATGTGAGTTTCAAGGGCAAAGAAGTTTTAATGCTAAGTCTATTTTCATTGTGAGACCTCATTGCTTTGTTTAGCAGATATCTATTAGGGTTTGTGCTGTAAAATGCAAAATAAAACTTTCAAATGAAGTCCAAATCATCGCAGAAGTAAAGCAGTATGCACATTACAGTCTTTATGGTAAATGGAGCGAAATGACCAAGGAATGGGACATTGGAATGGCTGCGAGGGGTGGGGGGGGTTCCATTCGACCATGATTTTGTGAGGGGGGAAGGGCAGCAAACTCAGACAGCCCCGGCTAAACTATGCCTCTCAACTGTCCAGATTTTTGCAGAATGAATAGATTTTTGCTTCTTATTTCTGGTTTGATCCTCATAAAATGTGTAGTTTTCTGGCAAATCATTTAGGAATGAAGTCACTGAATAATGACAGACATTGAGTTTCAGACATTATAACCTTCAGAAAAATGCATGCTAAAGCAAGACCTGTTATTCTATCAACTGTCTTAAGTTTATACAAGAGCAATTTTTTAGTACTGTTTGTATGTTCCCCCAATATATTTATTTGGCCTTGTCCAGATTTCCTGCATTAAGAGGTTGAGAGGTACATGCAAATAAATTGCTTTATAGAATAAGGAATATCCAAACCTCTCAACTGTCCCCAGTTTTGGCTCAAAATGTTGCTCTCCTCCTAATAACCCCTCTGCATAATGGCAATTTTGGAAGAAAACGTGGAGGGTTTACAATTATAAATGACTGTAATGATCAGAGTTATAGATTACCTTTATTTCAGAAATGCATGTAGATGCTCTTATTTTGTCAGCTGCTCAAGTTAACAGTACTAATATTAAAAAGGTGTCCCTTCTTTGACAGGTTCCCAGCTGTATTGTGTGGCAATTTTATATTTTTGCATCATGTTTTTGGTCTGTTTTTCATAAAATTGTGGTTTTCTGCCAAATTAGTGGCAAATCATTAAAGATTGAAGTTAGAAAATAATGGAAGACATTTGAGTTTCAGATTTCATACCCTTCAGAAAATTCATACTAATGCAAGACCTACTATTATTCTATTATCTTTCTAAGTTTATAAGAGCAATATTTAAAAATTATCCTTATTTTTGGGCCTGTGTCCCACTTCTATGTATGGTTTTGTCCAGACTTCTTGCTCTGAGGTTGAGAGGTATGAGTGTCAGAGCCATCACTATCAGCCAGAGACATTTCAAATTGTGACATACTTGTTGCACCCCACTCCACCATGTAGTGACTCTGGATGTGTTCAAGCAAGGCAAGGAGCAGTTATGGAGTGTAAGTGTGCAGAGTAATCCCCAATCCAAGGTAGACACAAGTACAACAGTGGCTTTTCATCTGTCCTTGATTTTGCAGAATGTTCTGGTTTTCTGTCAGATTTTTATACTGTTGATTTATGCTTCTTATTATTCAGAAAATGCATGCTGTCGTAGAGCCCTGTTGCTTTGTGTTTAAGTAGCAATGGTTTAATGGCCATCGGGTAAATTTGTCTGAGATTGTATGATGCAAGTAACCTTTAATAAGCATACTCTTAAATAATTACAAACACTGAAAGCCTTTTTGTTGTTGCCACATAGAGAATATTTACATAACTAGATAATGTACAAGCCTTAGGTATTGAAATGCATATGACAGTATTTGTAATAAAGGACAGGATTACAGTATTTTCAGACGCTCATTACATTTGTTGGAGATTTGCAGTCATCCTTGCAAGCTTTACCCGTAAACTAAACAAAATCCCACTCTATCATGTGTGGTCCATAACCTGTGCAGTAATCCTTTAAGCAATTTATCTTGAGCTTGTTTCTTGTTTGCTGTTGATTTTTTACTTTGATCATGTTTTCCCCATGAGACAAGTAGATAGTTGTTGTCAGGCAGTAGGTCTTTTTTGGATAAGAAACCTTTTTACAAGTGTGGGGGGGGGTATAACAAAGATTTGTACTTTCAGCATGTTACTTTTATAAAGCTGAATATAAGTTATAATTAGAACTGCAGTGCAAGGAGAAGCTTGTTTTTTTATACTTGATTTTGACTGGTATTCCAGTAATGTATTTAAAAAGTAATTTATTTTTTCATGTCCCACAACCTTTTTGTTTCCATCTAGATATTAAGTAAGCTGTCATGTAGCCAATACATTGAAATATATTTTCTTCTACACTTCATTTTGTCTTGATTGGACTCTCATAATGATGGTTTGGCACCCAGGGCAGCGTATTTAATTAAAGTTCCAGTTGTTGTGTTTTTGAGCATAGCTCCACCCCTTTCTAGTTGCCCATACCCCTTCTCATTGGACCCACCCATTCAGCTGTCTCCTGCAGCCCCCCTTTAATTTGAAGTCACCAGCCACCACTGGGTTTCATTCAAAGGATGGCACACTCAGGAGTGCAGAACCTCTGGTGCTGTACTGCAATGCCAGCCAATGAAAATGTTAATTCAATCACCTGCAGCAGGAACAGAACCCACAGCCTTCGGATTGGCCACCACCAAAGGTGAGCATTACTTGTTCAGCCATTAAAAATGCAAAGGCATTGGTAGTCCATAATTTGGCCTGACTGCAAACAGGAGGTGGGTATTGTTCAAGGATAAATTGAAAAAACAAATCCAGGACATGAACATTTCTGAATTATATATGAATTTTACAATGCAGCTATTCCCCAAAGGCCTGCAACCTGTTCTTTAATGAGAATGCAAGCTTTTATTTAAAGAAACAAAAGTTTGTTAAAAGATTGATTAGTCAGTGAAATTCAGAATGTTTTATTTAATAGATACTTTTTTGTGTTAAAACTTTGCTCATGCAATAAACTATATTCCATGCTATTTCACTGTGTCC
This sequence comes from Protopterus annectens, assembly GCF_019279795.1. Classification (NCBI taxonomy): domain Eukaryota; kingdom Metazoa; phylum Chordata; order Ceratodontiformes; family Protopteridae; genus Protopterus; species Protopterus annectens. The sequence goes on along the minus strand of NC_056728.1, from coordinate 454,731,055 downwards.
TACATTTTCTAAAATCATACCCATCTATGCAGTGTCCCAGTGCCTACATCAGAGTCTCATCTTTATTGCCTGCGCCTGTGGGTCTGCCTGTGACAAAAGGAGATACTGCCAGCCCAGCTAGCTGCAATTTTCCAAATAATTATGTCATTTATTAATATCAACATGATTTATATAGAAGTGTAACAAATGAAGATACTGCCAGCACAGCTGTCTGGAATTTTGTAAATGGTTATGTGTCATAGGTTCATAGGTTCATAGATGTTTACTAGGGTAACGACCACAAGCGCCTTTTTAAGCCTAGCCATGCATCCTAAATCTCTGACGAGTTCTGATACCCTTGATAAGTGTAAGCATGGGCCAGGGAGATTAAGCATTTGCAGGTTACCTGTTTGGATCAGAGACATGGGTGCCAAATCAGGGCTGAATTTCCAGTTTCCCATTCAGTTGTCCAAGTTGCACATGAATTGGATTAGGGAGGAACTCTGCTTCACATGGATGGGAAGCCTGTTCCACAGACAGGGTATTCTCTGGGATACATGCCTATATCTCCAGCAGGTCCTATTTATATCACAGGCAAGGTTTAAATCTTTAGAATGGGTAATTCTGGTATTGCTGGTTTTGTGGATATGCAGGATGTCCATCAGAGTGGGGTGTGACAATGCCCCTGTATGCTAGGCATAGATCTCCACTCAAAAGTCTGTAGGAGACAGAATACAGGGATAGGGCCTTGAGGTGGTCTGCATAGGACATACTACTTATGCCCTGTATTCTTTTAGTGAGGAACCTTGGTAGACATTCCAGTTGTTGGATATGCCTGGTTAGGTACTTACTAAAGGGGGCATTGTACTCAATGATAGGTCTGATGAATGCCAAATACAGTGGCACAATGACTTCCATGGACTTAGATGCCATACCTTTGTTTATAAGGTACGCAACAGAGAATGATTTCCTCACCACTGTAGACACATAGTGATCAAAGGCTAGATTATTATCTATGTGTGTCCCTAAGTCCCTGACTACTGGGTCAACTCTAAGGGGGATGTTGTTAATATTTTAGTTACCAGGGATGGATGACTTCCCAAAGGATACTATTATGCATTTCTTGGCATTTAGTTTTAGTCCATGACTCTGACACCAGTTGTTTGTCTGTGTCAACCCCTCCTGGAGAACATTTGTGTCAGTGTGAGATTTAATGACAGCTCCTAATTTGCAATCATCTGCAGATTTAGTCAGCTGGACACCACTGACATTGGCCTTGACTTCTGAGAAGTAAATGTCGAAAAAGAGTGGTCCTAGGACTGATCCCTGAGGGACTCCACTTATGACTGGCCTCTTTGTAGAGGTAGACTCCCCAATTCTAACTTCCTGGGTCCTGTCTCTGAGCCAGTTGGTAGCCACTGTGTGACATATGGGTTTGTACCTAACCTTTTGAGTTTGTCAACAATGCCTGAGTGAGTATTGTGTCAAATGGCTTGGCCAGGTCAAACTGGGGACAGACTGAGAGGTTTGGATATTCCTTATTCTATAAAGCAATTTATTTGCATGTACCTCTCAACCTCTTAATGCAGGAAATCTGGACAAGGCCAAATAAATATATTGGGGGAACATATATATTGAGTAGGCATGATCTGCCCTTTACGAAACCAAATTGGGTTGGGTCCAGTGTCTGGAGGTTTACTATATCTCTAGTGATAATCTCCATGATAATTCTTTCCATGGCTTTACATATAAGATTAGTGAGACTTATGGGTCTGTAGTTTTCAGGGTCTGTAGATGGCCCACCTTTGTGCAGAGGAATGACTGTTGCCTTTCTCCATTCATGAGGCATGAAGCCTGTTTGGAGGCTACAGTTAAATAGTAATTCCAGAGGCCCCGATAGGTCATGTTTCATGCTATTTAGAAGGCATCCAGGGATATTGTCTGGGCCCATTGATGCAGTGTTCTTGGTCTTAGAGAGAGAGCATTAAGGACCTGTTCCCTAGTGATAGTAGGGGGAGTTATATTTGATGATATTTCCTGAGGGAAGGTTGAAGGGGAGAGACTTGGTCAAACTACCATTTGTATTGATAGTAACATTACACAGTAAGATTGGACACCCTTTGTTAAGGGCCTTAAAGTAACTGATAAGGGGTTCTGGTGGCAGGGATAACTACCTTATAGTCTGGGCAGAAGGAGTCATAGCCAGTAAACCTGTGCCAGCCTTTCCCAGGAGTGTATATCTGTGTATGCGAGTGTGTGAGTGTGTGTGTGTGGGTCTGTGTGTGTGTGTGTGTGTGTGTGTGTGTGTGTGTGTGTGTGTGTGTGTGTGTGTGTGTGTGTGTGTGTGTGTGTGTGTGTGTGTGTGTGTGTGTGTGTGTGTGTGTGTGTGTGTGTGCGTGTGTGTATTGCGTGTGTGTGTGTGTGTGTGTGTGTGTGTGTGTGTGTGTGTGTGTGTGTAAAACAAATCTCCAAGAGTAGGGGTGTCAGCTACTTGGACAGGGACACAAAGCACTGGTTGGACAGAGAGAGAGTGTTGGAGGACTTGACTTGAAACCCTGGCTAAGAACTCAGCTCTATAGCTGTGCCAGTGTGGAGTCTTATTGGGGATCTGGAGGAAGAATGGGAAACCAGCCCCGAACTGCCTGTGGTCTCTGTGTGCTCTTAAGGGAAATTACACTTATTACAGAGAGCTGCATCTGGAAATACTGTGTGTGTACTTGTCATCCTCCCAGTGTACGTCCCCTACTGGTGCTAGTGGTGAGGATTTAGGCTCCTTGATTACTGGTCCAATGGTGGGGCATCACACTGCCTAACTAAAGCAAAAGTACTGAGCAGTACTGAGCTGTGCTTCCTCTTTGACCACAATCATGGCAGTGCAGAAGATGTTAAAGAAATATATTTTTTTCCATTGGAAACAAATGCAAATTGGTAGATAAACATTTTTTTATTTAAAATGTTGTGTCTAACAACAAATAAAAATTAGACAAGAAAAACTACATGCAAAAGAAAGCATTGAAGCTAAGTGACTTTTAACAAGGTTTGAGATAGAGAGTGAGAGAGAGAGAGAGAATGTCATTAGTATTGGGTTTATTAGAGAAATTGTATATAACAGCATAACAGAAAATCTAAATATAAATTTTAGTTCACAGAAAATGAGAAATATTGCTGTAGAGTTTTGTAGCCTGATATTATTTAAGCAGAATAAGACAGATAATATATGTTTATACTGGCCAAAATATTGGTAGCTAGGTATCAAAACTATACAATGGCAAAAAAAGTCCACTACTGTGAAAATCTGAAAACTATATACTTTTTAGTCTCTTTTGATGTTCTGTTCTATACTAATATCCTTACAATACTGGAAATAGTTATTTCTAACTTTTATTTCATTCTAACCCTAAATGACCTGATGGCAATAACTGATTTTAATTATTTCTATGCCTTCTACCCATGATGTATTCTGTGTGAGATTATCCAACCCTCCCTTTTAGACAATAATTTCTTTGTATTTAATTATAATGGTGAAACACAGAATTACTGGTAACTTTGAGAAGCTTTCAATATATTCTATGTAACTTTCTTCCAGCGACACTCTGGTTTGTGTTCATTACTGTGTTTTAAACACACTACAATAATCCATTTCTTCTTTATCTGAAAAATGGTGTTCAAATTAGAAAAAAAGTCGGAATCACATAACTCTTTATGCAGCTTTTTTCATTTTCATTAGTGTCGTTTCATCACTCTTAAACCATAGAGCCAAAGAGTTATACATTCCCCAATGCTTAATAGGTTTACAATACTGGTAGGGGGGAGGAAATCAGCTGTAAATAACATTTTTAGTAAAACATGTCTGAAAAACTGAGACTCATTAAAATGGCACTGATGAAAGGCATCCAAAGTAAGGAGACCCATAACTGAGATGGATGGGGAAGGGACTAGTCTGACCAAATGATGGTGGGTGAAGCCTATACCCCAGCAGATGGGACATTAAGTAAGAATGGGCTGCTTGTAGGTTTTTAGTTACTCTTGTGATCTGTGCCTGTTTCTCTTTTTCTTTCCTCTTTTGTCTTTCCATGCCAATGAGTACTTTACTGTCATATTTTGTGAGCTACAATCATACTGGCAATTAGCTGATATGTCGTAAGTACCAGTGAACATTACAAGGTATAAAAGGATCTAGCAGAGTTCCTAAACAGTGACTGACAGTGAATGTATTTCATAGTATCTTTCGTCTGAGATGACAAGACAACATTTCAAGCTTGAACCTTTGAATGATCACACTGGCTCATTTTAAGTAGACTGAAAGCACCTAATTTTGACAGTTTTATTTATTTATTCATTGATTTTGCTTCTAGTATTTATTATTAAGGCTTGAATGTACCTAAAATGCTTACACCATTATTTAATTAAAAAAAAAAACTTTAAAGACCTACATTTTGCTTGTAACATAAACAGGACATATCGGAGAGACAGATATGTTTCTCAGGGAATTCCCATTGTCTGGAATAGGCTGCCCATTCATGTGATGTGTAACTTGGACCAATGGATGGGTAAACAGAAATCACCCCTGGTCTGACTCTTATGTCTTTGATGGACAGAGGCAGCCAGTAAATCTTCCCCTGTAAATTTTTTGAAATTTATAAATTAAATTTGTGGGTCACATTTGGGTTGCACAGCTAGGTATTTAAGTGACCTAGTATTAGCTAGGCTACTATACACCTATGCAACTATGAACTTTGCTTACAGTGTGATGACTTGTTATGTTAGCCTGTAGTGATAAAAGGAGTAAAGCATGTTTTTTAAGATAAGTATGGATAATTTTGTATAAAGCTTTGGATGTAGAAAAGTGGATTGGTATGGATGATGGTGGGTAAGGGTTGTTTGTGTAGTTCTGCTTTATGGATTAGATAGGGCGTGTTTGATGTCTGCCAAATGTAAATTCTCTGATTAGAATCTGTGATTTGTAAAAATGTTATTTATGATGATGTAGGTTCAGACTGGGGGTTACAAAAGATGTATACCTTACTGAAGTCACTTGACTTTGTCTGAAACATAATAAAGATAGTAAAATGCATGCATTATTATTTTTGGATTACCTTTGGGGCTGTCATTTCCTATATAGGTACTAGAACAACAGTGGGTAATCAAACAGCAGAAAAATTAATTAAATGGTTATCTTTATCAGTTTGTTTCTTCAAACTAACTCATTGATAGCAGAGAAGGCAAACAATGTTGCAATTAGAGAAGGCTGGGAAAGGGATGGCAGGTACTTGATAGTTTTTTTGAAAAGGTTCACTCTTAGTATGTTCAGAATTCTGGGATGTATAGAAATTCACTTTATAACATAACTTCAAATTACAAAATCTATTTTATAGTACACAAGGGCTGGCTGGTAGCTAGTAGGTGATAAGAATTTCAAATATATGGGAATGGGGTGCACCAAATGGGGTATAAGGGAGGTTGGTGGGCCCTAAGCAACAGGAATGTTTTGATGTATGGGATGGTCTGAGATGTGAATGGGTGGAGATGGGAGACTTACATAATTAGAGTTATATAGAAATGTTAAGGTAGTTTGTTTTGTAGAGTTTCAAGGTGGGTTAGGAAGTGCATGTTGGGAGTGAGGGTTTGGAAGGGGGGTGTGCGGGCGTACATGAGAAGCCGTAAAATTATGGATATCATATACAAGAGGAACAGGCTAGATGGTATAGTTTAGCTGATGTCTTGGGGGGGTGAGATAGAAGAATGCAGTGGCAGAGGGGATTGCCAGTGGCAACTGAGATTACTCACTGCTGGGGTTTATCACAGGTAGAGCAGTTGGCTGCAGCCAATGATCCTGGGTGTTTAGCTCTGGGGAAGTAGCAAGAGCACTCTTGTATTGGGAGGGGAGGTTTTGTAGGTTTCAGTGTAGTAATGTGGAATGTAATAATTGTATTAAGAGTGTGATGGCAATAGCAAACTTGATAAGGGAGAAAGTGGATATGATTATGGTACAGGAACTTAAGTTCAGGATTAGTAAGGTAAGGAAGTTGCGGAAGAGGGCAAGGTTGCTTATAAAAATGGTGAGGAGAAATGGGCACAGGACAACTGATCAGAGGAAAACTTGGTTCAGTGAGTAAGCGGAACATGGTGAGAGGGAGGATTGGTGGGTGGTGGGGAGATGTTTCACAGTGAAGAGAGCTGTAGTGGGTGGATCATATTATAGATCAAATTAGGACAATGAAAAAGTATTTATGAAATGTTTTAATAAGATAAAAGGGAGCGATAAAGGAGAGAAATAGCATAATTCCTTGGAGGATTTTAAGATGGTATTGCAGCCAAGATTAGATAGGTTAGTTGATGAAGTAAAAATTTATAAGTTCTTTACAGAGCTGTAGAAAGAAATTGAGGACTTCTTGAACATTTGGCAAGAGAAATGAGGAAAAGCAAGCAATTCACATTTTTATGGACAGCAGTAAACATCCAAGCAGGTTGAATACGTTATTATCTGGCATAGGGATGGTCGGAGAAGTGAATTAGGTGGAAATACTGAAGCAAATTTTATGTCTTTGCTATAATGGTGCTTACATGGTGGGTGTAGGATATATACAGTACAGGGATCAGATTGAATCAGTGTAAGTGGATGGAGCCTGGCACAACAGAGTGGCTGAAAGAGGGAGCTAGCCATGCCATAGAAAAAATGGGGGAGAAAAAAAACAATGGCAGGGAAGTTGGAGTGGGAATCAACTAAGGCAACATGGGGAACGAGAATAACTTTATTCAGACATACTGTGAACACGATAAAAGTAATTGTGGTTAGGAATATGGAAAGAAAATTGAAGCAGCTGTAACTGGAGGCTGGACAGAAAAAAATTAACTGAAGGGGAAAATGACGGAGTTGAATGAGAAACTGTAGGATTTATAAGAATGGTAGGTTTACAGGATCAAGAAAGTCATGATCCATGTGATTACTGTCACCTGGGATTTTATAATAATTTATATAGTGGTATTAGTGAAGGGAAAAGCTTTTAAGGAATGCAAAGGATCATATTTAGAACAAAAGGATCAAGAGTTTCTGTCTTTGAATATAGGAGTTGGGATGTAGTGGTGGAAATGAAACATACAAAGGGAGAGAAGACAAGGTACAGGATGGGTTCTACTTGTTAATTTTTATGAAAATGTAGGAACTGAGGAACAGCAGTTGCAGACATATTTGCTGATACTTTAAAGAGGTTGAGGAGTTTCTGAAAGAAGCATCAGTTCAAGCATTACTGAAAGCTATGGAAAACTTAGAAACTCTGGCAAGTTTTAGGCAGTTTTTGTTATGTTTTTTGTGCGAGATCTGCCAGTCCAGCTGAATGAAAAATCATGTAAAAGTTTAGCAGGTGCCCAGCTCAACTTTTTAAGGGAAGATTATAAACTGATTATTGGAGATTATGACATAATGTTATAGTATTTCAAAGAGCAGTTGTGGAGAATATGGGGCTGCACTGAAGGATATACAGAAGGCTTTCAATATGTTTAGCAGGAAGTTCTTATTAAATTCATTAATGCAAGTTGTGTGAGAAGTAAGGAGGACATGGGTAGGAAGAATGCTAATTCTCTCTTTAGTTCCATATTGATTAAAACATTCTAGGACAAGTCCACAGGACAAGATAATAGCTGATATACAGAGAATATGCAACAGTTATGTTTAGAAAAAGAAGAGAGGATGGATCAGCAAGGGCAAGTTAATGAGTCAGTACACATAGGTGGGGAATGTTAGACTTTGGGGGGTATGCAGTGGCAGTCAATAAGGCACAACAAAAGACAGGGAGACTGAGAATAAAAGCTAAGGTGGGCTGACTGTAAAGAATGACAGGAACAGGGGAGTAGTATGTTATTTGGGGTTCTACTTTTAAATCTCGAAGCCCAACAAAAGTCACAATTCCGAACATCGGATTTTTAACAACTGGAACCCATGGCAAGGCCAACGTGCCCTGCTCTCCACTGTAGGACTTTCCTAGAGATGGTATATTTATTTAGGTGGTGTGGGGGCATAGACCCCACCTAGGTGAGTTTTACTTATCTCGGGGTGAGTTTCAGTTTAAGCTGGCCAAGTGTTTACTTACCAGTTTAAAATCAGACTTTAGGAATTCCAATGTTTCGTTATTGTTGTCTCAGGATTTTTGCATTCAGTAATATGGGCTTTGGGATTTGAAAGTAGAACCATTATTTGTGAGGACAGCACAGAATGCAGATAAGAGTTTGTGACAAGATTGGGTTGAAGGGTGGGAGTGGGGAATTTGTTAAGCTCAGTATTGGGAATGTGCTGGAAGGTGGAATACTCGCGGCTTTCTGAGACGAAGTAAAGCAAGGGCCTCAAACTAAAATGACCACAAGGCATTCACATGGACTAGTACAACAGTGCCAGGTAGAGTTTTACACCAGAAGTAATTGACTCTGAAAAGTATGATCACAAAACTATGTACACTAAAATAAAGTTTGTGGTGTATCAGAGAATTCCTCTTAGACTCAGGTATAGTGATCTTGAAGTTTAGATGTATAAATAACTGGGGTGTTGAGGGTGCAGGTGTTTGTAGTCTCGCCTGCAAAAACACTTTTTATATGTTATTGCCAGGCTTGACTTTTGCTGTTTAACAGAAATTGCCACAGTTTTGAGATCGCATTAGATGTTTAACAGAAAATGCCACAGTTTTGTGATCTCATTAGATGTTTAACAGAAAATGTCACAGTTTTGTGATCTCATTAGATGTTTAAAAGAAAATGTCACAGTTTTGTGATCTCATTAGATATTTAACAAAAAATGTCACAGTTTTGTGATCTCAGTTCTTAGTGCTATTCAGTATTGCTATGATTTTTTATTGTGTCATAGATCTCTAAGTCTATATGATATTACAAAACAATTTTAATAACTTCACTTTATTAATTGCAAGAAACAATACAGAAAAATTTTTTTTGAGAAATAAACAGTGGGTTTAGCTGTTATAAAATGTACACACACACACACACACACACACACACACACACACACACACACACACACACACACACACATATATATATTATATATATATAGATCTGAACACTTAAAAAGTGAACGGTGATTAATCGACCCTATATATATATATAGGTTCCCTATTAGACGACCGAAGATGCATCTTGGTCGAACTCAAAAGCCTCAAACAGCAAAATATCGAAGCGGCTTTTAAGCAAATTCTTTCCCTGGGAAAGAATTAGTTTGGCCGCTTTGTTACTTTGCCATTTTTGGCACTGTAGTGCAGTCTTGGAGTTGGTATATTTAAGTAGGGGTGGTGGGGGGCAAAGCCCCCCACTTAATGTAATGTTTAAAGTGTTTTTTTTTTTGTTTTGTTGGAACAGCGATTTTTTTCCCTAGGAAAAACATTGCTGTTGACAGTTCAAAATTGTAAGCTTTCGCTTACATAGGGTCGATTAATCACCGTTCACTTTTTTAAGTGTTCAGAGATCTAATATAGATTTTATATATATATATATATATATATATATATATATATATATATATGTGTGTATAGCTCTACTTCACGATTGAAAACTCAAAATACTGAATTTTAAGGCATGCCGAACTATGCAGAGCACTGCACCAATGCTTTATACAAACACCTGTTTAACTGCATTGACTCAGCCATACCTGATATGACCAAAACAAGCTCCTCAAGGAAGAGCAAACCTGCCTGGTGGACAACTGCCATTAACATGTTTTACAATAAGGGGAAGAAATTGCTGTCTAAGAGTAAGACAGAGCGAGCCCATGTAAACTGGAAACATTCCCTCCTCAGCATAAACAATCAATTAAGACTTCGTGTGAAGTCCTCCAAAGCTAACTACGAGTCCAAATTAGCTTCTTCAACAAAGGACAAGCACAAGGCATTCTGTAGTTACATCCATAACCTAAAAGGAAAGGCCCAGATTTGTGCAGAACTAGTAGTTAATGATACAACATATACTGAGTCTGTGGGCATAACTAACCTGTTGGCTGACAGGTTCTGTGAAAACTTCACTCCCTGTCCTGCCACACGTACCCCATGACATCCCCACCAGCTATACCCTACCTTGTATCTCTAAAGAACAGGTTGTAAATGCCCTCTCTAAGGCCAAATACACAGCATCTATGGGACCTGATAACATCCCAGGCTGTGCAGTACATGGGCTCCAACATGAATTAGCAACACCATTGGGTACTCTTTTCAATCATAGTCTAAGCATTGGCTTCATATCATCTGAATGGAATACAGTCACCATTATTCCCTTGCACAAAGGTGGTGCTTCCACTGACCCTGGGAACTAAAGACCTGTTAGCCTGACTAGCCATATCTGCAAAGCCATGGGGTGAATCATCATGGACCTTATCAACAAAGATATAGGTAATCTCCAAACACTTGACCCTACTCAGTCTGGATTTGTCAAAGGGAGATCATGCCTGTTAAACCTAGTAGATTTATTTGATACAGTCACCAAGGTCCTGGATGAGGGGAAATCTGTGCATGTAGCCTACCTGGACTTAGCCAAGGCATTTGACACTATCCCCTACTCAGGCGTCATTGACAAACTCACCCAACTAGGCATCAACCCTTATATCATTAGATGGGTCACTAACTGGCTCACTGATAGAACTTCTTCTTCTTTCGGCTTTTTCCCGGTTAGGGGTCACCACAGCGGATCATCTGTCTGCTCACGATTGGCAGTGGAGTTTTACAGTGTCAAGTTGCCAGCCTGGCACCCAACCTTCGACAGAAGGCACATGCACGTGCACACTCACACCTAGGGCCAATTTAGAATGTCCAATCCACCTACTGCATGTCTTTGGGAGGAAACCGGAGCACCTGGAGGAAACCCACGCGACCACAGGGAGGACATGCAGACTCCGCACAGAAGGCACCCTAGCCGAGAATCAAACTGGAGAACCTCTTGCTGTGAGGCAGCAATGCTTACCACTGCACCACCGTGGCCACCCTTTGGCTCACTGATAGAATTCATATAGTCAAAATAGGGGAATCCACATCCAACAGCAGACATGTAACCAGTGGTGCTCCACAGGGATCTGTACTGGGATGTCTGCTGTTTGGACTCTATTTCTCCAAAATATAAGCAAAATCTAAAGGTCTGTGGCTAACAAAGTTTGCTGATTACTGCAAACTGAGAGCAGTCATAGAATCTCCAAATTATGTCAACATCCTAAAAGAGGGTCTTACACAAACAAATGATTAGTGCCAAAGTCATGGCTTAAACTCAATATGAAAAAATGTATTATCATTTCTTTCAGTAAAAGTGATGTTCCTGCTAACTACCACATCAACAGCAACACCTTAAGTATGCACTCAGTGGTGAGACACCTGGGCACACAGGTTGACAGCAACTTTACCTTTGACCACCATGTCTTCACAGTAGTAAGAAGGGCATTCTATAATGTCCATCTCATAAGTAAGGGCATTACCTCCAAAAAAAAAAAAAAAGAAATTATAACCAATAATTGAGTACAATGTTCCTTTTGGTATGTACCTTTCTAAGCACCTGCAGCAATCGGAGAAACCACAAAGGTTCCACACAAGAAAAATTCAAGGTCTTCATCATCTGTCCTGTGGGGATCATCTGAAATCACTGTCACTTAATTGTGTTTCATACAGACTACTTAGAGGTGATCTCTGCCTTGCATATAAGGCAATCTCTGACCCTGCATTATTGGAAATGCTTCATATCCGAAAGTGAAATGGTATACAGATTACTCACTCTAAAGACCTTAACCTGGTATGTGACATTAATAAAACCTGCTAGAGTGACATATTTGTCTCCCAGAGGTTACCACATCTCTGAAACAGATTCCCACTTCATGTCAAACATTGGCCCTCTTCAAATGCAGTCTGAACAATTGGATGGGTGACTGTAAATTCACCCCAGTGGTTCCACCTGTGCCCCTCTTGGACAGGAGCAATAGGTGATGATCATGGAAATAAGGATAAGAACTTGGCTAGGCTTGTAAGGGCACTAGGGCCATTAGCCTAGTAACTTCCTATGATCCTATACGAAAAAGCTTTATTGAATTAACATGTATGACACAGGCACATTTATATAAATGAAAACAAACCATATTGACATATTTTCAGTTGCAAACCTTATGCAGCACATATAATCTTCTATACAGTCATTGTCGGTCCAGTCTTATATAAAGTGTTCAGTTCCTGCCTTCTCATAAACCTCATTCCTCCTCTAAAACATTATTCTGCATGTATTGTTCCCACAATTCCCATTTTTCTTCTGTGTAATTTGCTCTTATCCTTTTCTAAAGATCCAACTTTTGGTTCTTTTATCTCTATTATAAGTGTATATTTACTATTTCTAGCATGATTGGTTTAGACACTGATTTCCATTTTCTAGTAATCCCTTTTTGGCAGCCATCAGAATTAAACTGAGCAAGGCCTTACTATGTCTAGGCAATTTTGATTCTGTATCACAGTTCACTGGTTGACCCTTCTTATAGATTTGCCAATACATCTTAACTGAATAATTTAGCCATGTGAATGGTATGTGATCATTTGCCTTTGGTGCAAAAGGCTGCGAGTTCTGTTCCCACACCAGGTAGCTCAACTGCTGACATTACTGTGCAGAATAAGGGGTTGCTGCACTACTGAAGATATCATCCTTTGAATATACCACCCTTTGGATGAGATGTTAATTCAAGGCCTCATCTGCTTGAGTTGGTGGTAGCTCAGGTGGAAGTAAAAGATTCCATGGCATCCAATGGAAAGCGTAGGGAAATTTCTCTGTTGCCCAGGCAAATTTCCCATAGTAGTATAAACATTACCTCAAGTCTCCTCTGAAAAGTGATTAGTAGTCTAGTAGGACTGACTTGATTAACAAAAGATAGATACTTTAGACAAATAAGGAGATAATAAAGTCTTTTAAAGTGCCTAGCCTGTAAACAAGCCCTGTGTCCATAACATTGGGCTGACTGCCAAATATCTCAAACAAGAAGAAAAATAATAAGTAAAAGGCACACTGAAAAGCCACATAGACAACAAAACCAAAGCCACCAAGATAAATCAGAGTCTCCTTTGTATAATACCTTAAACCTTCTTGAATGGAGGCCATGGGATATTTGCAAATGATCCCTTCAGGAACTACAATTGTTCAAAGCTACATGGCTTCAGAATGCCAACTTATATTGTTAAAATGCTTAAGAAATACCTAGGCATAGTTTATTTATATTTGATTGCTGTGTAAAATATTTTTCTATTAGCCACTCTTTTCTTTTTGAAGACTTGTCATTCTTGCATAGTTTATGACAATGTTCCTCTTCCATCTTTACCATGACTTTTCAATTCTTTGAAAAGCAATTAATATAAAGTATGATAAAATAGTGGTAGTATGAACTTAGCTTTTTGCCATTTGTGCCCAATTACAGAAGATGTAGTGGTGGGCTAAATATCACCAAAAGGGCAAATAATTCCTTACATCACATTCAGATGTAGATGGTAAAATTTAAGCCAGCACAACTCACCAGGCAGAACATTAACATTTAAAATTAAGGTAAGATCTTGTTTTCAAACTCCTCATTTCCTTTGAAACTATTGCTGAAGTAATCTTTAATGTTTAGCACAAATGCTTTCTTTATCTTAGGCCTCAGATTCTGAAACATATTATGGAATTCAGAGAAAGGAGCTGCCAACCAGTATGTACACAGAATAATTGGACATGTTTATATGTACATGTGTGTAATGATATAAGATACTGTCAGCCATACCAGGCAAAGTAGGGTGGTGGATGTGTAACAAATGCCAGCACAGCTAGCTGGAATTTTGTAAATAATTATATGTCATTTGTGTATCAAACTGATTTGTACAGATGCTTGTGCTGAAAATGTGTTTGTGAGGTTTGCTTGTGTTAAAATGTATCAACAGTGCAATTAGCTGGAAGGAAAAGAAATGTATATGCACTATTGCAACAGTTTAAATGTATACATTGTAACAGCATATACCAGGAGAGAAGAGGTTAATCCACCTGACTTTGGAAAAAATATTCTTGAAATTAAATTACTTTATGGGTTAAGCCATAAAGATGTTATCCCACAGTTTTGAATGGAGCTAGCGATGCAATGTCTGTGCTAGAGAACAGGTCATAGCTGCTGAAAGAACAGTGGAATGGTTATATGGTTTCATGACTTCCAGCAGCTGCACCACATCTGAACAATGCTCTATCTGTGGGTATTGTAGCACATAAGTGGTAAACCCTGGTAGCTTCTAGTGTTGGTGATAACATGGGAAACAAAGTCAGATGACCAGCTGTATGTGATGTCATTCTGTACAGAAATAATGTTTTAATATTATAGGAGACTGAAGTCGCAGCAGCATTCTGTATTCTGTCTTGGATCTGACAACAAGGACCACTCACCTACCTTGCCTTGCTCTATTCAGTAAGTAGGAACAGTAATTCTTTTAGTCAATCAGGAATAGACAGTGAGACTAGCTAAATACTATTTTTCTATAACTGTGTGAGACTTTCCATCAGTGTTATTTTTAATATTCCCTGTGGCTGAAACTCTGGTGTTTACTGTAAATAGATATTTAATATTTTTATGCCCTTTTATTATTTATTATTAAATATATTTAAACTTTTCATTGTGGCTATTCCTTTAAGAAAAATATTTATGTTTTGAGAGTATTTATCTATTTTTAGTTGGTGATAAGTCTGGCCACTCCTGAAAGCCTTGCTGTTTGGTCAACATTGCCATTTGTATTAATATTAACTCCACTCTGTATAATTGGGTACCCTTTTAAGAGTCTTGGGAAACGCGTGCCAGCCTTTCTTTCCCAGGTGTGTGCACGCGCGCGCGTGTGTGTGTGTGTGTGTGTGTGTGTGTGTGTGTGAAAATTAAATCTTGAAGATTTTGCATGTGAGCTACTTGGAGCAGTAACATGAAGCACTGGTTTCCCAGAGAGGATTTACGAAGGTTTGCACAGAGTCTAAGAGTAGTGTAAGACTCCAGACGCCAATATGTCTGCCGAGCGATCCAGGAACAGCCGGCAGGGGCGTGCATGAAAGCTCCTAAAACTACTCTTGCACGGACAGTGTTAGGGTATGCAAATTACCTCATATGCTGCTGAAAGCTATGCAAATGAGGTAAATTTGCAATCCAGGAAACACCTGTCCGAGTAAGAGTAGTGTTATTTGCAGAAATGTACTTGGTTGGTAACTGAGTACCATTCTGCAAATAGCAAAACGGAACAATGACAGCTCCAAATAAAGGATGCATCTAGTTGAGGAAGCATGCCAATGGCCAAATATAAGGACATTGGCATTTATATGTGTTGCAAAAAAATAAAAAAAATGAATATTGTTTTCCCCCGATCCCTGATGTTTAATCATAGCGCAGCGTTGCGCAAACGTGCGGCGCTCTAAAAACCAAAAAAAAAAATTAAAAGCCAAAAATAGGCATATTATTACAAATATCCATCTGCCATGCAAGTGAATGGCAGGCTGAAGACAACATGGCTACTGGGTAGTGGTTGCTAAGGGGGGAAGCTCAGTGTGAGAGATGTAACCAAGCATTAGTAGGCAATCCTATGCAAATGAGTATAAGAATAGTGAATCCCGATTTTCCTTGCCATGTGAACCATGTCCCTAGAGTGTAAGAGTAGGATTAGGGGAGTATCAGAGTAGTAGATAGGTGACGTAATGAGGGGGGTATGTATCAAAGACGATAAGCTTATTGGAGCAGAGTGGCATGTGTTTGCTGTGAGTTACACAGGACTGGAAGAGGCATGTCTACAGATGTCTGAACTGAAACCAAGAAACCGAAGGCATACGCTGTGGCTACAACCAAAGTTTCTTGCAAAGATGCTCACACTGTGTGTGCTCGTGTGCATGCCTGCACACCTGTCTAAGCCTATGTGAGCGTGTGTGCGCCCGTGCAAGCCTGTGAAAGGCTGTGTAAGCCTATGTGCATGGATGTGCACCCGCCTAAACCTGTGTAAGCCTGTATAAGGCTGTGTGCATGCATGTGTGCTCGTGTGCACGTGTTTGTGCTTGTTTGCACGGCGCTGCCCCCTGTGGAAACAGAAAAGGGAAAAGGAATGAAAAGTAGTAGTAGGAGGTTAACCAAGGAGAACTAGCAGAGCTGCCAGGTGAAATCAATCAGAATCAGCCAATTACACAGGCAGTCCACTAGCCCAGCCCAGCCCAGCACTTAAAACTCTGCAAACAACATTCCCCCATGTTTTACTCAGAAACACTGCAACACTGCAGTATACAAAGAGAAGTGAAAACTTAAAAAGCATAACTGAGACAAAAAATGTTAGGGGTTGCCATTGCTATTATAAGGCAACATGTGCAAGATGCTGAGGGTGGTGCCATGGCAGATGTTGCTGAGCAACACACAGTGAGGAGACAGAGAAGAGTTTACAGACCCAGGGTAACCTACCAGGGGCTACATGAGCTGGAGAATGTGGAGCACTATAGAGTGGACAGAGAGCTACTGCAGCAAATTGTTGAGCTGTGCAGGCCATGCCTCATGCACAGAACCAACAGAGGGGAACCCATCCCAGTGGAAACCAAGGTATGTGTTGGCCTAAGAATACTAGCAACAGGTACCTTCCAGAAACCAACCGATGATATGATGGGGAGATGGGGATTTCACAGGCATCAGCATCTAGGGTACTGCACCAGTTCCTGAATGCTACGTCAGCACATGTCGGTGATCATGTATATTTCCCAATTCCCGTGAGGTATTGGCCAGCAATATGCGTCTCTTCCCGCAAATAGCAGAATACCCTGAGGTAGTGGATGCAACTGACTGCACGCACATATACATCAAAGCACCAGCCGGTGAACAGGGTAGGGCCTACATCAACCGCAAGGGCTTCCACTCCATCAACTGCCAGGTTGTGTGCGATGCCCAGGGCATAATACTGAATGTGTGTGCTGGCTGCACTGGAAGCTACCACGATTCCCATATCTGACATCTAACACATCTGTACCAGACATTTGCCAATGGGGACATCCCTGATGGTCACCTAGTGGGGGATGCTGGATACGCACTGGAGCCGTGGCTGATGACACCCATCAGAAATGCACACACACCTGAACAAGAACTCCATAATGAGGCACACGCACAAACAAGAAATGTAATCGAGCGTATGTTTGGGATGCTCAAGTCATGGTTCCGGTGCCTGGACACATCCGGTGGAGCCTTGCAGTACTCACCAACTACATGTAGCCAAATTGTCATGGTATGTGCCATGCTACACAATATGATCCTGCGAAAACAGCTGCAGCAGGAACAGCATGAGGCAGGGCCAAACAGCCCCCCACCATTGCCAAGGTCTGCACAGGCACAGCGTGACTCGGAGGAGGAACCACCTGAGCCTGCCCTAGTAGGCAGAAGAGGCGTGCCCAGTATGCCCTGGCCTTGGCAAAGAGGCAACACATAGCACATACACTGGCTCAGTAGGAACCCTGGAAATGATACCTCTCTCTGACTCGCACATAAAATAAAAGGGATGCCTAACTTGACACTACCTGTTTCCAAACATGTATAGGGAGTGTAGTATGTGCATCCGACATAGGCAGCCCTGCAGCACCACTGGAGGCATGATTGCCATGTTTTAAGCAATATAAAGCAGTGCTAAGCAGTATTTACCAATATTTAGTATATGTAAACAAAATCGCCCGTGTTAACTACTGCATTGTTGGGCAATGTTAAGCAAAGTTGGCCAAGGTTGGGCAAAGTCGTACAAAGTTGAGCAAAGTCAGGTAAACATGCTCATATTTTCTCTACTGTTCCTTAACCAGTCTGCTCTGCCCAGCATGAAAATAAAAAGCAGTGACAGGGCTCGAACCCAGGATACTGTGCACTATAGTCACAGTACTGAACCACTAAGCCATGATAGCATTTCAGTGGCACAGACACAGCAGGACAATTGTACAGTAATGCAATCACAAATAAATGCTGTATCATGTCCCTAAAGAGGCATATGGGTAATCTCCCCTACAGGCCTATGCAGACAGAGAACATCAGGCCAGGTGGTGTGATGTGGGTAGTGTAGGCTATGAAGTTGCAATCTAATATACGTGACAGTGGACACTAGGATCTGTAGCACAGTAGTATGCCTCAAGCCAGTATGATAGGCAACAGTACAGACTGAAATGGTGTACGGTACATAGCAGTGCAGGCATAGCAAATGTGTATAAGTGTCAGGTGAAACTCTCATCCTATGTACACCCACAGTAACAAGCAAGTGTGCCCCTGAGTACAAATGTACAAAGAATAGCTGTCCCCCTGTATGTAGTAATGTTGATAAGTCTATGAAAAGTGTCTCATGGAAGCCCTGCAGGCACAGCATGATCCCTGTTGATCTGTGAAACAAAGGTGAGCCTTGCTGTAAAGATATAGCTTGACTTTCCATACACATATAGTATGAATGTCTATACTGGGCGTGCTCACACACTCCAACATATGTAGTGGATTTCATTCAGCATCACATGCTCACACACTTAGAAAACAAAGCAAATGTCAGGCAACAACATACTGAAAGGTCATACTGGGCATGTTCACACACTTATGCCAAATACAGAGGTGATAATAAGGGATCTATGGATAAATGTGGATAGACATCTCTACTTCCAGAAACACATTCACAAAGATGTCAGAAAGTCATGCTATGTGTTCACATAAACTGCCAAGGTCTGTGCATGTAGGTCAAAGGAGGTTCCCTGTACACATCAGTCATCAGACCCATCAGAGAGTGCCACAACATACTTGCGATGAATCAGACTAGGCACGTTCAACAGACAGAAAGACCACTGATGTACCCTAACAAGAGGATTACTGGCCTCAAACAGTTGCCCCATGCAACAAGACTAAATGTAACCCAATCTGTACTCTGTTGCATACTGTCTACTCAGGAGATCTCTGCCCAACAGACAGGTCCATGTCATGGCTACACTCAGATCTGTACTGAGTTCCAGCTCAATGGCACTGAATATATGGACACAACTGATATTGCCAACATCCTGGCAGATAGGATCACTGTTAACTGTACCCCCTCTCACCCATGAAAGAGCACACCTCTATAATGAAAGACTGCAAGGTTGCTGTCATCATGGCTGCACAGGTAAAAAACACTCTCCAAAGCCAGTTTCACAGCAGCCATGGGACCAGATAACGTCACAGGCTGTGTTCCACGCAAACCACAGAACTAACAGGCACCATACTGACGTACCATGTGCAGTCATAGCCTCAGCTCATGCTTTGTGCCTGTTGAATGGTGCACAGTGACGGTTATCCCACTACACAAGGGTGGAGACACCACGGACCCCAGGAACTAGTGCCCCATCAGCCTGACGAGACCACTCTTCAAGGCCATGGAATGTATCATCATACAACATATTAACAATTACATTTGTAATCCCCAAACCCTGGACCACAACCATGTTGGGTTTGTAAAATGCAGATCATGTCAACTAAACCTGATAGATGACATTGAAGCAGTCAACAGAACCGTTGACAAGGGTAAGGTGGTTCACACAGCTTATGTTGATCCTGCCATGGCTTTCAACACCACCCCACACTCTGGAAATATAGATACACCCACTAAATTAGGTATAAATTGCTATGTCACAAGATGGGTTGCCAACAGGCTTACTGACAGAACACACACTGTGAAAGTAGCAGACTCCAAGTATGACTTTGGACCAGTGATGAGTGCAGTACCACAAGGTCCAGTCCTGTATCTTTTCCTGTTTAGTATCTACTTCCCTGAAGTAAACTTTAACATGGAAGGTCTGTGGCTACAGATGTTACCAGAAGACTGCAAACTAGGAGCCATAATTGTAAACACTAAAGATGTGGATATCCTACAAAAGGGCCTCACTGAGACAGATGGCTGTTGTTAAAGCCATGGGCTCTAGCTCAATGGCAAAAGGTATATTGTCATCCCCTTTGTTCAAACCTCTGTAGTCAAGAACTACAACATAGGCGGCAGTATACTTAACACTGAAAGTGTGACAGGGGACTTTGGGTCACAGGTGTACACTGGACATAAGTGTGATAATCACATCCCCACAGTAGTCAGGAAACCCTGCTATGTGGCACACCTCATCACAAAATGTGTCTCATGCAGGATAGAAGAGGACATTGTTCCCCACTACTCATCACTCACTAGAACTATAATAGAGTACAACGCCACTTTTGCTATGTACCTCACAAGACAACTACAACAACTGTAAAGCCTGCAGCAATACCTCACAAAGAGCATTAGTGGCCAGAAATACATGCCATGCACAGACCATCTCAAAATGTTCCATCTGTACTCCCTTGCATATCACCTACTCAGATGTGTTTACTGCCTAACATACAAAGCTATGTCAAACGCAGAGCTGTTGGACAGGCAAAACACTCACAATCTCCCTGACCTTCGTACCCAAAACCACGAGTGAAATACAAAAGGAAGGGGTGTACCCATTTACCATATGGATACCCACACCTTCAGGTTAGTGGCACAGCATGAGTCCTTGGAGACCATGCAAGTGCAACTAACATTGGGCAAAGATGCTCATCAGATTGTAGCCTGTTACAGATCACCTACCTTGTCACAGGAACCTTACTCAGTATTCCTGAGAACAGTGGAAAATATAGAGGTCCTATCAAACACCATTATATGATGTGATTACAACTACCCAAATAGTGAGTGTGAGAATTACTTGTGTACAACGTCCTTTGCCCAATGTTTCCTAGAGTTTAAAAGCTCTAACACCCTGGAACAGCTGGTCACCATGCCCACTAGAGGTGACACCATACTAGACATGATCATCACCAACATGGGGTACCAGTGTTCCACAACAGAGATAAAGCCCTCACTAGTAATATCAGATCATAAAGTAATCACACTGGACATCCACATCTTGCCCCCCTCACCAAATAAATGAAACCACCGTGAAGACATTTTCAAAAGCAAACTGCACATGTTCCAAGACAAAAGTGGAAAGTTCCAAAGACCTCTTGCTGTAGGATAATGGTATACAATCTGCCGAATCAGTTACAAGTGAATCCTTTGAGCATCTACAGGGATGCATGGATCAAGACATCACAAATAAAACCATGATGCACTTCTCCAAAAATAAGAAAACAATCTGGTGGTCATTGCCCATAAATAAGCTAGACAACAGAAGGAGGAAACTAACACCTGATAGAGCCAACTTCACAAAAGGAAAGGCATCACTGAGCATTATTAGGAAGAAGCAATGATCGCTCATAAAATAATTCAAGGACACTTTCAAAAGACAAATTGCCAAGGACTGTAAGAATGACAACCACAAAGCCTGCGGTAGCTATACCACACATGTAGGTGTCAACTTCCAAATATGCTGTCAGCTACTGACAAATGGCAAGGAATAAACTGAACCAACTTTCATTGTCCACATCCTGGGGGACAAGTTCAGTGCAAATTCCCCCCCCCATCACCCCCAAAAGGGCCTGTGTCCATCACAGAAGGATGCGGAGCCCCAGACATCATGGACATGCAGGTAAGTACAGCCCTCTCCAAAGCCAAGAACACAGTATCAGTGGGACTGGATAGTGTCCCAGGCTGCATCTTACACTAGGCACAAAAGGAACCACACCCTTACCTACATTCACTGGCCATACTCAATCTTACCACAGGGTATGTACCCAAAGAATGGCAAACACCAACAGTCATCCAGTCCCAAAAAGGGGGTGCCACAACAGAACCTAGAAACCATTGCTCTATACATCTACTCAGCCTGGTCTACAAAGCTATTGAGCAAAATGTCATGGAACCCATAAACAGTGACATTGGGGACCTCCAGACACTGGACTCTACACAACCCTGCCTAGTTAAAGGCAGACCCTGCCTCCCAAACATAGTTGCCTTACAACAAACAGTTACCAAGGACATAGATGGAGGTGAAAGTAGTCCACACAGCCCACCTGGACCTCACTAAGGATTTTTTATACCATTCCCCACTCCGTCATCATGGACACACTTACCAGCCTGAACATCAACAGCTATGTCACAGGATGTGTGGCCAAGTGGCTCACAGATCCAACACACATGTTTAGAGTTGCAGGTGCCATGTCCGACTCTAAGACAGTCACAAATGACATCCCACAGGTCCTGGTCCTGTTCAGTAGACACTGCTCAGAGGTACAGGCAAGCATGGGGGGAGTATGGCTGAACAGGTTTGCAGATGACTGCTAACTGTGGTCCATAATCGACTCTATGGCTGACACACACATCCTCCAGAAGGGGCTTACTGAGACAGATACCTGGTGTCAAAACAATGCCCTAAGAAGAATGGCAAAGAATGCATAGACATCCCCTTTGGCTAAAACAAAGTGCAAACAAATTACCACATAGGTGGTACTCCAGTATGTATGGAGAAAGTCATGAAGGCCCTGGGGGCACAGTTAGATAGTACACTCTGCTGTGATGATCACATGGCCAAAGTGTTTAGACACTCCTTCTATGTAGCCCACTCAATGTCACCTAATGTAACCCACTTTGTCTAGTCTGATGATGTCACCAACCTACAAATATACCTGTGGAAAGTATAACTCACAGTAATGTGTATAGCGCATCATGTAAATGCCTACTCCTGTAGTATCATAAACCTGTGAGGTAGGGGTTTGAATCCTGCACTTGACAAGTGTGTGCGTGTGTCTGTTTGTGTGTCATCTCCTTGGAGAGGAGCAAACTTTTTGGAGAGAACTCATACACCTTAAAAGTGTTATACCAATCTTTGTCAGGTCTGATGATGTCACCATCCTTCAAACATACCTGTGGAAAAGAGAGCTCACAGTAATGTGTATAGCACGTCGTGTAAATGTGTACTCCTGTAGTATCATAAACCAGTTAGGTAGGGGTTTGAATCCTGCACTTGACAAGTGTGTGTGTCTGTTTGTGTGTGATCTCCTTGGAGAGGCGCAACCTTTTTGGAGAGTACTCATACACCTTAAAAGTGTTATACCAATCTTTGTCAGGTCTGATGATGTCACCATCCTTCAAACATACCTGTGGAAAAAAGACATCCCAGTAATGTGTATAACATGCCGTGTTAATGCGTACTGTTCTAGTATCATGAAGTAGTTAGGTAGGGGTTTGAATCCTGCACTCGGTGGGTGTGGGTGCTCTATGTGTGTGGCACTGTTGGTCAATGTGTAGTGGGTTTTGCTTTTACTATGTATGACATGTCAGTATGCATTGCACATGTGAGGTAGCTGTGTGGCAAATACATATACGTACATGTTACCTCAATTATTGCATGTGTTTGAACCCTGCTGTCTCCAAGGACACAACTGTCAACTTTGCTAGACTGTGCTGCTGCTTCCCAGACATTAGGTCACATCTGTATGCTTGTGACAAGGCCAGCCACTGCAGTGATCCCTGGCCTAGGTCATCCGTGTCACACACACTCATTACGGTTACTATTGAATTGTGTGAGTGAGGGTTTATGGCTGAGGTATATGTTAGACCGGCTCTAACGCATCAAAGTCTGTCAATGATGGCTATTCATTATAGGTGTACAACAACCTTTGTGGATATGCATGCAAACCCCTTATTGAGTATGTGATCCACCAAGGTATTTCAAAAAATCTTAGGAAATGTGATCATTAAAGGAGAGATGACGTAACACGTGGTTGCATGTACACATCGGTACCTGTTCATCATGTTGGTGGCTACTACCTATGTGGTACTGTGGGGATACCATGTTCCGTAAAGGTGGATGACTATGCTTAGTCTGGATAATAGCTTTACAGCATGGGTTTGACAACAGTTATCTGTCTGTATGGTGCCCTTGTGGAGGATGTGTGTGTCATCTGGAGAATACATTATAGGTCACAGTATACATTAACAGATGTGGACCGGCATATCCCTACTGTGATTGCTCGTACCTAAGAGAGCTATATGCCACACAAGAGTGGTCTCAGTAATGGGTGCAGGTGAATACTACTGGTTACTGGCATAGTATAGTACCTGAAGGATGCAAATTTTGCTGTGTGTCCTACAGCTGAGTGTCAGTTGTGAAGACATCATCTAACGATTGGTTATGGTCAGGCTGTTGAAGTTATGTATACTACCAGAATGCAGAACAATGACAGATAGTAACAGTATCACACACAGCACAGTGTCAAACCATGTCATACACACATGTGTAGTCAGGTTCCGAAATGTGTGCAGTACAATGCATACTGGCCACCAATACAAACTATATAGTGTTACTGTGTAATACAGAGCATGTCACCCTGCCCATGTGTCCACTATGCACGTACATGCAGACAGTGCACCTCCACCATGTTCACAGATATACACCTGCAAGTCTGTGCTACTCACATCCCACACATACTGTCCACTCTCTAACACATGCTGCCAATACTACACACATCAGCCAAGTGGCACGTGGGTGGACAATACACTAATTTAACTAACACTGATGTATACAATACTACAATGACATTCATAGCTTTAATGCATCATGCCTGCTCAGCTACACCTTAAAGCATATCATTACACTCTACTGCTGACAACATGGTAACATTGCTGTACTGCTATAAAGTCACCCTGTGCATCAGCACCATGGTAGCCTGTTCCTGCATCGATGCTACAGATGACAGGAGGTGGCACAGGTTTCATCATATGCACAGGGTGTGTTGTTGGTTTGCCAGATGCCTACAGTGAGCCATCCAATCGACATGTATGTGTGTGTGTGTGTGTGTGTGTGTGTGTGTGTGTGTGTGTGTGTGTGTGTGTGTGTGTGTGTGAGGGGCAAGAGTAGTGCTATGGACCAATGTTGGTGTAATGTGTGCGGGTATGTGTTAGCCCTAGGTGTCTGGTTCCTGTGTGTGTGTGTGTCTGCATGCACACAGTTCCACCATGTGGCTACCATATACGGGTATTTGTGGGACAGCCACACACTGTACCTGCCAGGCTTTACAGATCACCGTCTCTGGCCATGGATATGGTACCTGTGCCTGGCAGGGGTGCTACTGACACTATCAGGTACTAAGCCAGACTGGGTACTATCCCCAGAGGTAGATGTATGTACACTGGACCCAGGTCCCTGCTGGGACTGTCCATAGCCATGTGTACATGTTCTTCTAGGACGTTCTATCGACAGCCCACCCCCAACAGTGCTGGGGCTGGTACTGGCACTATGGGAGTGGCTGTGACTTGTGGGATGTCTGGTGCCTGCTGCTTGCTGATGTTGCTGGCCACACATCGACGACTCAGCCATCCCGCACTGTCCTGACATATGGACATGACATTGCGGAGTACATCTAATGTCTCTGCCCAATGTCTATCTGTGACCTTAGTGTAATGATGGATGGCACCTGCTAGGTCACGGATACTGTCAATTACGATGGTGTTGTGTGCCCTCTGTGCCCTTAGTCCCTGTCTGGTGTACTGTTCCATATGTGCCTGTGCCTCCATGACAGCCTGGAACATGCGTGACATTGTCAGACCTGTGGCACGTCTGCCAGTGGCATGATGAGCAGCAGTGCTCCGTCGAGAACCCCTGGACATCTGCCAATGTGGCATCCTTCCAGACATCTGGGTATGGCTGCGGTGTTGGGATGCATGTGCCATGGATACCGCACTGTCCTGGCCAATGCTGGCTGTATGTTGTCCCTCAGCTAAGGGCATTGTTGATGGATGTATTGGCAGTATGACTGTGTGCATGGATGATGTGGAAACTTGTGTACTGTCGATTGGCGGCCCAACAACAGACCCTGGCAAACATGCCTGTGCCTCAACATACCTATCATCATCATCACTATTTTGCTCAGTTACATTGGTTTGCCCGCTGCATTGAACCAGCCCAAAGTCAGCACCTGTGAGAGGAAGACAGGAAACACACTTTAAGACCTGTACATGATGTCGGCACACATGCACACATGAACACATGCACACATGCACACATGCACATATGCACACATGAACACATGAACACATGCACACATGAACACATGCACTCATGCACACATGCACACATGAACACATGTACACATGCACACAAATGCACTCCTCACTAAAACAGACACACACACACATACACACACACACACACACACACACACACACACACACACACACACACACACACACACACACACACATACACACACCACCAGCAATCCAGAACATACTCAATAGCGGGTGATGGTGGGGTACAGTATCACAAGGCAAACAGTTATATCACATGTGTCACCATGCAGGATGTGTGTTGCTTAACAGCATGTAGTGTGCCTGTAGATAGCCCTTGCTAATAACAGTATACATGGCTTGATGCATGTGTGTTGTTGTTCAGTGATAGGCCTCACCCTGGAATGCAATGTGTACATGGACACAACATTGCTGTGCAAGTCTTAAAAGCTCTGCAATGTCTTGTGCACCATCACTCACAGGTATACATAACATGGATGGATGTGCATCTGTGTGTCACATAGATATCTATTTCTGATTAGTGCGTCTGTGTCTTTAGCAGATGATTGTAGACACAGGTTTAGCGCATGCGTGCTATGTTTACACACACAGGATGAGTGGTGCATATATACCTGCCGGAATACCATTGCTCAACATAGCCATTGTACAATGGTTATGGTGAGTGTAGGACATATTGTGGACATGCCAGTGCCAGCCATGACATGGCATGCTACAACATAACTGCAACGTTAAACTTCACACATACACAGTGTGTGTCATGTGACCTATACACTCAATAGCATTACATGACATATATTTGTCACTTTGTACAAATGGTGATTGCTATGCATAATGTGTATCAGTGCATATGTTTGCACACACACAACACTGAGGTGCATAGCAGTTAATGCTATGTGTGGTACTGTGGTCACTGTAACTGGATGGGGTGAAGTACCATGAGCCATCATCATGCAGCATCATGTGGTCACTCAAGGCTACTAATGTGTGCCAGACTGGTACATACCATGCTGTACCGGAACTGCAGTACCATGGCTACAGTCACCATTTCACAGCCACTTGTTACATGGGTTTGTAAGGTGCCCAGTAGGGAGCATTGCCTAACATGAATGTGTTGTGTGTTGGAGAGTGGCACACTGCCCAGTGAGAGGCCTCTACCCCTCAGGTATATTATGTGTGCTGTGTGGATGACATTTGGGATACTGGAGTGTGACCTTACAGCATGTGTCTGAATCTGCCATGTGTAGCAATTTCACATGTACTGCGTATGACGGAGTTGTGTATGTCGTGTGCATGTATATCGACTGCCTATCCAATGTCCACTATAGTGTAGCCACAATTGTTTGGGATGCTCTGTGTATTGCATGTGTTTGAGGCAGCCACTCATGTTACTGAGATGTGCATAGTCTCACAGCAAACATGCACAGCATGCATTATGCATAGGTGTGTTACATGTGTACATGGCCTACACCTCACCTATGACATGCACATTTTATTAGCAATATTAAATGAAGAACACATTCACCAGCATGGGTCTGCTGCCTTGCTGTCACACCAGAGGTACCTACAAGGATATGAAACAGTTTGTCAGTGGCAAAAACTGTGGCATTGTTACTGTGGCTTTGCAATCTTACAGTAGCACAATGGTTGATGGTCACAGGCCTACACATCATGTTCCAAATTATCAGTATTGAACAGCACCAGGCTCCACATCTTCTAACTACACAGTACACATCTCACATATGCATGATCTAACAGTAGAGGTAACAGTAGTCTACAGATAAGCCAACTTACCTGCACGCTCCATGTGAACTTGCTGGGGGGCTCCGGCCTCCATGATGATGCATGTGTGCTGCTGTTGTTGGCCGGGAGCCCCCAGGCTCAGGAGCAGCTCCTCCACTCTGGTGAGGGGGGGATGAGTGGCAACCCCACCACCTGTGGCGAGCTGTTGCCTACGGACATCAGACGCACGCTGCCAGACATGTCTGAGTAAATCGCTGCAGTGATGTCATACCTGCTCATAAGTCTGGTAATGCATGCCTATGTCATTTATCCTACGGACAACATCTTGCCACAGTGCAGTCCGCTGATGTTGGTCCTGGTTGGTTCTTGAAAAGAGCAGGTTGTACTGTTCGATGAGACAGTTTGTTAGAATCTCATCCTCTGCATGGCTGTATGCAGGATTGCGATGGTGGGACATGGCCCTGGAAGACAAAACAATATGTGTGAGCAAGTCATGTGGCCCACTTTACATTCTACAGTACAGATATCACTGAACTGCCATAATTAGCAAACTATTGTTTGTCAGAGGATACACACTTTCAATAACACATATCACTGCTCAACCCACAACTGACTGACACTGCCTGATGCACTGTATATATTAAAACATATTCTGCACAGCAACAAAGATAAATCACTATGTAAGACTATGCAACAGTACATGGCACACTGTATGCGACACAATGCACCACCTAGCTACATTAGGTATATATCCAGCTAATGCATAACGAAATATGTAATCCATTGCAATGATTGTAAAGTCCAGTTACAGTATTACCAGTATACCACACTAGTTGTTGATGGAAAACCCCTGCCTACAATATGTGCACATTTGTGAATATAGGAAGCATACTGCTGTACTAGAGTATACATGTTGCTAGATACACACTTATATCCTGTAACACACATATGACTGGGGCATGTTACAGGCATACCCACACACACATCAGACATACATACAGGACACAGAGGTATGGAAACCCAGATGAGCTTTAAGTGTATACCATACAGTACTGTGTGTCAGTACTTAAAACCCTTATGCCTGAGGTATGTAATCTGTGAGGACTACTGGGAACACACAGAACAGTGTTTCCAAGCAATGTGGACATACACCATACTGCGCTGTTTAGGCCTACAGCTTCAGGTAGTACTACAGTTCATACAGGGGTTTGATTCACCAGCAGTACCAATCAATGAGCATACATGTACTGCTTCATCCTCCAGTGGCACACCCCAGTTAACACAAGGGGACTACATTGGACCGTATGCCATACTGCTTTTTTCTGGCTAGCATTAGCATACACATCTTTTGCTGGGATCAGAGCTAGGACACATAATACCATGACAGAAACAATTTCCCAATAAGCTGTCCCACATATACACAACTGTGACACATTCACCAACACATTCACCATCACACTCAGTCAACCTCACATAGCAATTATTGCAACAGGTACATGTGGATGTGTATTGGCTCATAGGTAGGTTATAGACTATTGGCCCTAGGGCCTACAGAAGCCTAGCCAGATGGTACCCTGGCCTTTGACACCCAAGTAATTTAGTTCCATGTGTCCCTGTCAAGCAGAGCCACAGAGGTGATTCCCGGGGTGTAATTCCTATCTCACATCCAGTCATCAAGACTATTCATGATGGGTGCTACTGAGGAGCTTTGTTTGCTATTGCTAGGTAGTTTGTTTCACAGTATGGGGTGTCTCTGAGATAGGAATCTATCCCTCCAGCATGTTCTGCCTATTGTGGTGACAAGCTTTAGGTCCCTAGAGCTTGTAGCTTGTAGGGATAGTGATCTGTTTATGTGGAGCATGTACAACAGCTCTGGGTTTGATATAGCTTTGTATATTAGGCAGGGGTCACCTCTGGGTTACCGGTATGCAACACAGTGTAGCTGTGGTTTGGTGAGATGGTATGCATAGGGCACCTGTTTGAGGACAGTATTACTCTTTGTGAGATATGTCTGTGGCCTTTCCAGTTGCTGTAGATGTCTTGTGAGGTACATACCAAAAGGGGCATTGTATGCTATAATGGGTTTTGTGAGTGATGAGTAGAGGGGACACTGACCTATTTTTTCCGGGATGACACAGCTTTTGTGATGAGGTGTGTCATGTGGACAGATTACATGACTAGTGTGGCACTGTGATTATCAAGGGAGAGACTACTGTCCACCTGTGTCCCATGGTCTCTTATCACACTGTCGGTGTTATGTTGACTACCACCTATGCGGTAGTTCATGGGTACAGAGTTTTTAGCCAAAGGGATGCGAATGTATTTCAGACATTGAGCTTGAGGCCATGGCTTTGTCACTAGGCATCTGTTGCAGTAAATGTGACTCTGTCTCTCCCTGCGTGTATATATATATATATATATATATATATATATATATATATATATATATATATATATATATATATATATATATATATATATATATATATATATATATATATATATATATATATATATATATATATATATATATATATATATATATATATATATATATATATATATATATATATATATATATATATATATATATATATATATATATATATATATATATATATATATATAGATATATATATATATATATATATATATATATATATATATATATATATATATATATATACACACACATACATATAAACATCCATTGGTGTACATATAGATATACATATAGGCACATATACAGTCCACTTGTCATTTTGGGAATATAAATTAAGCAAAGTCTGGGAGGTATACAGTTATGTAATGATATCGCACAGTCTTGTGCGAAATGCATTGAAGCTGTTCTCAGCCCATGTGGCTTTAGCAGGCCTCACTGGCTGCGACACTGCAAACCTGACAAATCACACCCACAGCATTTAACCACCACATGTCATATACCAGCAAACAGCCATTGTCTACACTACTGTACAGAACACAGATGACATGGTTCAGATGTTTGACATTCAATGCTGAGCTACATATATCACAGTTATGTCCCACTGCACACAGCTGCACACTGATTTGTCCATGCCAGTAGTTAAGCAGGGCATCTGTGCATAGATACGTACTGCTGCCACATATTGATGTTTTAAAGTATGCAAAGTAGTCTTCAAATACATCTACTACATGCCAGTAAATACATATCTGTTACATACCTTTCCTTTGTGTGTGTTTGTAGATTTCACTTTTCTGTATCTTTGGCTTTATTTCAGAATTTAAACTTTTTTTTTCCACTGGTGTGGGTGGGGGTGTGCGGCTCTCTCTCTCTGTCTCTGTCTCTGTCTCTCTCTTCCAGTGTCTGCAATGGGATGATTGCATGTGTGGCCAGCAGGTACAGCCTGCTTTTATAGGTATCTGCACATGTGCATGTGATGGCCTCTGCACCAATTGGTGGCCACCATTTGGTAATTGCATTCAGCCTGCTGTGTGGTAATTGCAGTACTCACTGTCATAGCAACCCAATGCTATAAATTGGTATGTCAGGTAGGCGTAGCCCTTTCAGCTTTCCAAAGTGGGGCCCATTCTTGTTTGCTGTGGACACCGTTGTGTAAGTCAGAAGGTTGGTATACTTCTTATATGTGAAGCTAGGGGTGTAGCCAGAGATTTAAATGCTGTACTCAGACCTGAATGTTGCCACTTCCACTACACAGTTGTCAGTGTAGATTTGTAATCACCCCTACAAATACTAACGCAAGATACATGGCTGTATGTAGTTTCTTTTCTACTTATACAATTAACTGCCATACAAAAGGAGTTATTGAGATGTATTCATTTGGCACATTAACTGTTTGTGAACTGCTATACTCTGAATATTAATATACCGACTTTTGAACAGTTTCTGCTTTTTTAGTGTTGACATCAGCACAGGCTGCTCAAGAAAACTGGACAAATTCAGTACTGAATATGCCTACCTACATCCTTGGTAGACCCTGAACACACAGGTTTATTGTACATTTGGGTAGGGGTGCAGAAGGACAGAGAGCTTTATGTATTAATGTGTGAACTTTATCTTGCTGGACTTAAAGGGTTGCTGAGTACCTGTTAGTTTACCAAGGCAAGTAGTCTGTCTGTGTAGCTCCCAACTGTGGGCCTATCCAGATGGTAGCCAGAGGTTAGCCTGTTATTTTTTGTCTGTGCACCACACCGGTCTTTTCAGCACTGGAACAATGGCATTGTCGTAGTTGGTTGCTACCAGTACATGGCTACATCCCTTGGTATTTCACTGTTGTACTCCTACGTAAGGGTATGCTTCTGGAACGCCTTCCAAAGCTATTTGCACAGTGTATAACAGCAGAATAGATGATATGTCTGTGTGTTTCTGCCTCTGCCAGGCCTCTCAAACACTCAGGTACATATTTGAACAGACTCAGGGAAAAGTAGGTAGAATTGAGGTACACCGTTACAATATTAGAGACATTAAGTTGGGACTTTGAGAGAAACAGAGCATATGGATTAATACACATTTCCTGAAGTACAAGCGGTGTCCAACTCTTACTTATTATCATTATTCATTAAGTGTAATTCACCACCTTTCTGCCCAACGTGTCCAACTCTTACTTATTATCATTATTCATTAAGTGTACTTCACCACCTTTCTGCCCAATGTGTCCAACTCTTACTTATTATCATTATTCATTAAGTGTAATTCACCACCTTTCTGCCCAACGTGTCCAACTCTTACTTATTATCATTATTCATTAAGTGTAATTCACCACCTTTCTGCCCAACGTGTCCAACTCTTACTTATTATCATTATTCAGTAAGTGTAATTCACCACCTTTCTGCCCAATGTGTCCAACTCTTACTTATTATCATTATTCATTAAGTGTAATTCACCACCTTTCTGCCCAACGTGTCTGACTTTTACTTATTATCATTATTCATTAAGTGTAATTCACCACCTTTCTGCCCAACGTGTCTGACTCTTACTTATTATCATTATTCATTAAGTGTAATTCACCACCTTTCTGCCCAACGTGTCCAACTCTTACTTATTATCATTATTCATTAAGTGTAATTCACCACCTTTCTGCCCAACGTGTCCAACTCTTACTTATTATCATTATTCATTAAGTGTAATTCACCACCTTTCTGCCTAACATCAGTAGCTTTCAGAGGGATTCAGAGGGACACAGCTAAAACCTGTCTCAAAATCAGGGACATGCCTGAAATATAGTCGCAGTTGCGAAGTATGGCCTCTGCCCTAATCAAATATGCTAGTGTTTGTCCTACTATGATACTGTGTGGGGGTTGTAAAGTGCTGCTGTAACATTATTTCCTGCTAGTATGGCTGGTTCTCTTTTCACAGTCATGTAATGCAATTCCACAAGAACTGCTAGTAAAGATACACAGAACAGGATTTGTGTTATGGCATTCCTATTTGTCCTTTACATTCACTCATTCTGATGCATGATATATTGATTGAAGCACCAATTTGTTGTATGTTTACCATGGCTCAGTAGTACTTCATGCAGTTTAGTGTGTGCAAGGTCTGGGGTTCGAGACTGACAGAGGTATTTTATTTTGCTGCTGAGCAGAACAAGGGCCCTGACATACAGAGTGACTAAGGCACTTTTAAGCAGTTGTAAGCGGGTTTGCACGGTTTTGCTCAATGCTTAATAATACTTAGCTAAGCGCACACAAGAGCACACTTGCACAAACCCGCTAACCACTGCTTAATAGTGCTCACTCCCATTAACCCCCATGCTCATTTCTTTGAAAGAAAAGAAAATGGGGAGATAGGAAAGTGGTGAAAAAGGGGCACAAAGAGGGAAAGACAGTAGGAAAATAGCTAGGGATGTGCAGGATCGGTATAGGGAAGGTCGATAGCTGCCCATTTCTTTCACAGCAACAGCTGTGCATATACTAATAATTTGGATGGTAATTTGAAACCTTCCACCCCTGAGAGAGGGGTGAGGACAACAAAGTATGTTGTACTGCCAATTAAATTTCAGTTTATGTGTCCAGTGGACATGTGTGCAAAATGGGCAGCTATGTATGGGGCATAATTTTTTTGCGGGAGCAGATTGCCCATTTTTTTTTTCAGGTGGAATGTGGGGTAGGGGAAGTAGGTATATTTGGGGAGGTAGGTTGGGGAGGTAAACAGACAAGACAAACAAGATGCATACAGGGGCGGAATATGACACATGGGGTGGGTGAACACCATTGACGGGGAAGGGTGTTTGGAAATTGCAAGCCCATGAGCCCACAGATGGCAAAGTGGAACTGAGATTCCCACCCATGGGCAGTCACCACTGCACCTTCACAGCCTGGAGGGTGGCTGTGCTGGGGGCTGCGTAGGAGGGGCAGGCTCACCCATGAGTCATGCCACTCTTGCCTCAAGCTGGCGTAGAGGATCAGCGACTGAATGCTCAATCTCCCTATGCACCACAGCCTGGACCATTCAGAGGGTGATAGGTGGCCCTCCTCTAGCAACGCTTGCACGGGGGGGATGAGCCCATCCCCTGCAGTACTTCCACCCGAAGGTGGCACAGGACCAATGGAGGAGGGAGTCCCAGGCTGGGCACCAGACCTGCTGGTGCCAGATGCCATCTCCAGCTGAGGTGGGACAGGTGGGTCCGCTGGGACCGGCCTTCCCATACATTCTATATTTAGGAGGATTTAATGACAATATGTGTTAGTAATAGCCAACATCATTCCAATTTAGTTGTAACAGCATACAGTAGTATTCCCATTAACCCAACACACCAGAGTTCCAACAGTTGAACAGCAAGCATAACACATGCGTATATAGAACAACAGTGGACAATCCAACAGCATGCAGGATTGATTGTTGGCAACAGGCCACCAAGACTGTGGTATGTGAACAGGGCACATGCATCAAAGTAAGTGCAGATATTTATAAACCAAAAGGACATGTGTCCCAACAAATTTTATGAGATTAGACATACTCATTGAGGTGTGGAATTGTATTGTTTAGGCACATACAGTAGGGTGTAAAAAGATACCTCCATTAACAACTTATATATACTTGTATTTTACACTACATTCCTATTGATTGCAGTTATATATCCCCTACATATATTATTACACTGGGCAATATCTGTTAAATTGTGAAATGGGTTTTGCTAGTTCTTGATATACCTGACCTGTATCTTACATACAAACTGTCCGGGATGCAGATATTACTGCTACATATTACATATTTCATTTATATTTAAATATCTACATGTCGGTGGGTGTTCAGGTGACATTATCAGGTATATGTTGACAGCCCCCTACATTTCTAGCAGCACACTGACATTTCTGGGGAACAGAATAACAAGCTACTCATGTGCCAGATTAACCTGTACATGCCGGCCATGAACCGACAGTTGAGGACTATATATGTGTTTAACAGTTACTGGCACTCCCTTCATCCACTTTATATGGTCCTACCCATGTGCGGGCTGACTGCGCTTACTACAACAGTACTATTTCTATAGTGCAAGGGTACAACAACATATATAAGAAAGTGACACGGGCACACTCCAGGAATTATACCTTTATTTATTACATTACACACTTTTCTAGTGGCTCTCTCATTTATTTGATATATCAGTGCATGCAGAGGTCTTTTATTCAAGACATATTATACCTTTATTAATGGGTTACAACTCCTTTTCATGCTGTCTCACTTATTTTATTTAACAGTACATGCAGAGAAGTTATTCAACACTCATTATACCTTTATTAATGGGTTACAACACTCTTTTTCAGGCTCTCTCACTTCTTTTATATGACAACACATGCAGAATAATTACTAACCTGCCTGGTGGCGCAGCCTTAGCAGCCTATCTGCATAGGCTTGCTGATTCGCAGCACAGACACCTGCAGCTTTGAAGTAAATGAAGGGATATTGAGACATACCTATCCATAACATGGACTGCTATAGCAATTCTTACATACTTCATTCCATGGCTACATACTCAGTAGTGGAGCATTTTCCATTTGACTGGCCTCCTGTATCCACTGGTTCAGTCAGTCCTCCTTGCATCGTTTTAGGTCTGAAAAGTGATGTCTGACTTGCTCACCAGTCCAAGGGACGCCTGTGGCACTGGTGAGATCATGTGCTAGATGGTTCCAGGCTTCCGCTTTGTATTCAGTGCCCTGAAACTGGCTCTGCAGGAGTCTTGCATCATGATGATGGACAAGGAGCCAAACCATAACTTTTGACTCCTCAATGCCCCACCGTTGCACTCAAAAATGAGTGCCCTCTCCAACACCAGCCATACTGTCTGCAGATGGGAGCTACAACCAATTATGGCAATTATTCCCACCTATGGAGCTTAAATATGCCTCATTTCCCACACTTATTTGTGATTGGCCAGGTTTGAAAATTCTCAGCTAAGAGCAAACCTGGTTAGCAATGGGTAAACTTCCATTGTTATATATGAGTGTGTTTGAAATGCATCCATATTTAAAGCTGTCATGGCGTAGTGGTTTAGTACTGTGATTATGGTGCACAGTATCCCGGGATCGAGGCCGGCCATTTCTTTTTATTTTACTACTGGCCAGACCAGCTTGGAGGTGTGGCTGTGTTTAGCTGACTTTGCTCAACTTTGCCCAATGTTGCTCAACGTTGTTCTACATTGCTCTATGCTGCCCAACGTTGCCCGACGTTGCGCTAGTTAGCGCGGTGTGCAGCTCTGCGCGAACATGTTTTGTTTGCGCAAGTTGGCGTGATACGCAGCTCCGCACAAAACTATTGCGCTAGTTTTAGCAGTGCTAATCTATGAGCAATTGTACTTAACTGTGCTTAATACTATTAAACTTTGCTTAGTAGTGCTTCACATTGCTTAAGATACGTTACTTATGCATTTATCAGTATACATGACTATTCCACATGCTTATATATATATATATATATATATATATATATATATATATATATATATATATATATATATATATATTAAATATCATTCACTACCACATAGGCCATTTCAATGCATTTTACTGAGATTTAAAAGGTAAATGTCAGGAATTCTATTTAGGCACACATTTCCGACAGAAAATAGGTACGGGAGTGGCAGGACTCGAACCGGGAATGCCTCCTTTTTGTGCGAGGGCTCTATCACTACGCTATTGCTATTTGGCTTAATTTGCATATAAATAGTTTATTATCCTCTTTGATGTCTACACTGCTAACTGTAGCTAAGCAATGGGCAAACCCGTGCAAACACACGCAAATATGGGCAGCTATATCGGGAATAATAAAAAAAAAGGAAAGCTTTACATTTTAAACTTGTACAGGGATTTAGAATGTGGGGGAGTGTAGTGTTGGGTATGTGGACATTTGAGCATACTCGCTCATTTCAGTTGACATTTGCAGTTTAGGCACTTGCAGGGGCGTGGATATTTGGACTGCTCGGCAGTCTGACACGCCCCCTGCACTCATGCACGCTCCCTGTAAGCCTTAGAGTTGAGTCAGCATGCACTCATGAATATGCATGACGCGCTGACATCAGACCCTTACACTGCAGTGTCCATGTAAGACTTAGTCTTCACGGAGGATTAGTGAATCCCGGCCTAAGAGATTCAAAGATAAGAGAAATTAGGTTCACACAACTAAGATAACAGCTTACATAAACCATGTAGTATTGTTTGCTCCTTAACTTCAGATTCTTGCCTGAGTAACAACAGAGTACTTCAACTAAAACAAGTGTCTCACAAATACCAGGGTGTGTTGTTAGTTTTGGTAGGAAAATACAGTATAACTAGTTTGCAAAGAGAACTTCAGCCTTGTGGTGTTGCAGTAAAATGAATGATGGGGCTGATCAGTGTTAGCCATGTCAGACTGATCTAAGAACCAGATTGGCAACATTCTAGTCAAAGTTTAAAATGATGCCTACAACTATCCCTAGATCCCTAGTGATAGCGTATTTTTATGATTTGATAAGTTATATTGAAATAATACTTTATGCCCTTTTTGCCTAGTCTGATAATAACATAGATAGTTGCATTAAAAATAAGATCATCTATACTGTACAGGTATACAGTTTTGTAGACCATCTTGGAGAATGCTAGCTATATTTTTTGAGGTAGCTATCTCACCCACTTTGCACTCATCAACATACTTGGCTATCCATAGCACATTCCCCACTCTTATTAGTGAAGAGAGTCCAAAATGAAGTGCCCCAATATGCAGCCATAAGGGAATTTGTTATATCCACTGTCATCATAAAGAGCTAGCCCCACCCCGACTTATTGTATTTTCTTGACTAACCAGTATTTTATCAACTGAGTTAATTATGGATTGATGATTAATGTGTTTTGCCTGGAACAGCATCAACGGTATAAGCAGTACACACTGTCAGCCCTTTATCATGTGCTGCTGTTACCTATTCAAAGAAAGCTACAAAACTCAAAGGTAATTACCCTTTAGCAAATCTACTACTTTTTTCCATGACTGAGAAAGCAAAGCCCCCTGTGTCATTTTGTTAAGCTGTACTATAATGCCTTTTCTGATTTACAAAGGCTATTGGTCAGGCTCATTGGTTTAAATTTGTATGGGTCTGATTCAGTCTTCCTCCATGCTCTTTGTGAATTGGTGCCACAACAATTTCTTGCCATAGGTTCAGGATATGGTCACATTACCATTTTGTTTAACATGAGCAACAAGATACTTATAGAGCTTGTGATTCTGTATAGTAAACCCCCAGATATGTCATCTGGTTCCAATGAACTTGAGATATTAATTTTATTTGAGTAGTAGTTATCGTATCTGTAGATATATTAGGGATATCTCTCCTTGTCTCAATAGCAATCAAATATATTATTTTCTTATTGTCACATTTCCACAAAATGTTGCTGGAAGTAAATTCATTATATGCTAGGTCTGGGTGATTTCATTTTATTTTATTTATTTATTTTACAGTTTGGTTACTGGGTAAGTGAACTGGTCGACAGACCCTCTTCAGCCATGAACCACAGGACACAAAAAAGACAGCATAAATTTGACAATGCAGATAATAAATAATAACAATGCAAATGTGAATATAAGTATATAAAGAAGACGAAAGAAATGAACAATGAAAATATTTTGTATTTATTTATCATTTATTGGCTGAGTTAGTCTCACTAGGCTACTGGCCTTTTCTCTGGGAGATTTCTACTAGGGGTCACTTGGCCAAGGCATCAGGAAAATTCCCCTTCTCTTTTTAATACTGAGCATGGGATCTTTTGCATCCACTTGAGCTACTACCAACTCAAGCAAATGACACCTTGGTTTAAATTTTCATTTGAAGGACACCACAGGAAGGAATGCAGCACATCCCTAATGCTACACTGCAGTCAGCAATCCAATCACCTGGAGTGAGACTAGAACTCACAGCGTTCTGGTCTTCTATGACTAAAGGTGAGCATGATACCTGTTGCACCCTTGACTGTGATATTAACTTTACAAATCTGAATATATGCTACTTGCAATATGTAAAGTTGTTTATAGAATAATGCAGATTCTAATACAAATTATTTACAATGTCTACAGTTAGCTGTAGTTTAACAGTACTGTAGTAGTCAATGTTTACATTTGGGTATCAGGAGAATTCTAGTTAGGCATGATGAGTGGATGGAAAAAGGAGGTGTGAGATATTTTAGGAGCAATCCATGACTAGGTGTGGGTAACGGTGGATTTATCCATGACTGCCATACTTTAATCACTGGCAAATCCTGAGTGATTAAATAAAGCCAAATATGGATAAATCCTGTGTTACCCACAAACAAGTGTTGATTATTGCTGTTATATAATAATATTATTTGAAAAAAAAGGTGTACATTTTATAAATAAAGTCATAAAATGAATTTAATGTTCTTCTACCAGCTGCTGGTAGTCTGGGACATCCAAGGTATGTGCTGCACATGCTCTGTGGCTTCATATTACATTGCTGTCTCTGATGTGAACATTTTTTATTTATTTCTGTTTTTGTTTACATGACTTTGCTGTAGTATATTTTCTGGAGAGTCTTAACTGTTCCTGTAGGACATTTATGTGTCTAACCTTTCATGGAATAACCAGAAGTTTGCTTCATATTTGTGTTTCTTCTTCTTAAATGTTGTGGGTTTTCAACATATCATTGAAGAATAAAGACAGTATAGAATGAAGGATGTCCAATTCAGGAAGTAAGAAGTTGTGAGATATGCCAAGGAGCTGCTTGCAGGGACCCTCCCAGCATCAGAATCATACGTTTTTATATATGTTGCATTATTCTGTTCCATAAAGCAATTTACTAAGAAAGGAAAGTATCACCTTTTTTTACATTTTAAATTCTCCATTAGAAGGGGAGAAAACTTGCTAACCAAAATTCTTCCTGTTGGAAATGTTCAATTTACAGTGAGCATGCTGATTGATTTGCCCAAAGAGCATGCACTTTTTGGAATGGTAATAACATCATATTGTATACTATAGCATAACTTTAATTGGTGGAGTATTTTGTTAATAATATTGTCTGCATGATTAGGAAAAGACAGGTGCAGGCTCTAAGGTTAACCCCAACAAAGCTGGCAATTTATTTCTTTGTTTTTGTTTACATGACTTTGCTGTAGTATATTTTCTGGAGAGTCTTAACTGTTCCTGTAGGACATTTATGTGTCTAACCTTTCATGGAATAACAAGAAGTTTGCCTCATGTTTGTGGTTTCTTCTTCTTAAATGTTGTGGGTTTTCAACATATCATTGAAGAATAAAGACAGTATAGAATGAAGATGTCCAATTCAGGAAGTAAGAAGTTGTGAGATATGCCAAGGAGCTGCTTGCAGGGACCCTCCCAGCATCAGAATCATAAGTTTTTATATATGTTGCATTATTCAGTTCCATAAAGCAATTTACTAACAAAGGAAAGTATCACCTTTTTTTACATTTTAAATTCTCCATTAGAAGGGGAGAAAACTTGCTAACCAAAATTCTTCCTGTTGGAAATGTTCAATTTACAATGAGCATGCTGATTGGTTTGCCCAAAGAGCATGCACTTTTTGGAATGGTAATAACATCATATTGTATACTATAACATAACTTTAATTGGTGGAGTATTTTGTTAATAATATTGTCTGCATGATTAGGAAAAGACAGGTGCAGGCTCTAAGGTTAACCCCAACAAAGCTGGCAATATGTTGCCCACACTGTCATATATATGTTTAGATGGACTTTTTGGTGACTTTTGTGGTCAACCAAACACCATGATATTGGACTTTATTGGATAGATTAGCAGCATATTGTTTTGTGTCCACTGGCGTAACTTTCTGAAGTTGTTTAGCTCCTTCTGTTGTATGAATGAGATGTTATTACTGCGTTCCAGAAAAATAAGGTAACCTGATGAGAAAAGTAAACTAGGGAGGCTGACTCTCAAAAAATGAAATTACATTTATATGTGATGAAATTTGGTAATTATACCCATGTATGTTAAGTGGAATTATTCTGGTCTTTGCCATGATTTCATTATAATTTCCTAGATCATCTTCAGGTGTGATATGCTGGATGCCTTTAACAAAAAGGGAGAACAGCAGGGGAGCATGGAAAGAAGCTTGGGGGCCCCTATGTTAATGATGCCCAGATGGGAAAGGGAGTTGCCTGAGTGATGGGTTCTCTTTTTGAGCAGGTTCTCTTTTTGAGCAGGTTTTCAAATCAGTTTATTACTGTGGAACTATATTTGAGTTTTCTGAGTCTGTGGAGGAGAACATTATGGTTTAGTTTCAAAGGCTGTAGTCATGTCTATGTATAGGCCCTCTGTTATTTGGAATCATTCATATCACGTAATATGATATCTGTAGCAGACTATAATGTGGTCATGGTACTGAAAGAATTTTGGAATCAATCTTGTTCAACACAGACAGCACAATATTTATTTATGTGTTCAAAATTTGTTTATAGATTGGTTTTTCAAGGACTTTTGTTAAAGGGCAGAAATTGACTATCAGTCCGCAGACTTCGCACTCCTTGAGAATAGGATTCTTGGGAAGAAAGATTAAGACTATATACTTTATGGGAGTGGGAAAATGCAAGTAGATATGGATAGACTGAAGATACAATATGAAGGATGTTACCATTTTGAGAAAAGGGTCTACAGAGTTTTGTGCCAGTATTGGGATTCATGTTGATCAGTTGATCAGCAACATGAAGACAGATGTCTAAAACCACTTTCAGCAGTCTTCACAACAAAGCTTTTTTGGTAGGGGTGCAAGGCTCTCTACACCCCTATGTAAGGAGAAACCACCCATACCACCCAAACTTTAATACATCTACTTTAAAGTCACATGACATTGGAGAAAAGTGAATGGTGTCCTGTCACAAAAAGTGGTTTCAGCAATTTGACTTTGCATTAATAGCACTTGCTAAGTGACATGTTCCCCAGTATTTGAGTAGTGCTTTTAAAACTTATTTTTCATTAAGCTCTCTGAAGGAGAAGGTAGCAACAGGGCATGTAATTGGAAAGACCGATACAGTGAGTATTGTAGTATTTCAATAAAGGGGAGATTTGAATATAGAAGTTTTTCATAAGGTCATTAATTACCTGGAGGTGTGAGCAGTGGTTCTAGGTGGCAGTCACTGTTTATGTGGCATACCAACCCTGTGTACAAAATGGAAAAATGGGGGTTGATTCCAATGTCGAGTATAGTTTCAGTTATGATATTTTTGTAAGCATTAACAAAACTGTGGCATTCTTTAGTTGTATTTGCAGACTGCTTGCAATGCTGCCTGTCAGTAGCTTCATTTCTTTCCAAAAATGCTTTAGACTCGCTAAGAGTCATTGTTTCTAGCGGTCATGCTGCATTCACTATTTACAAATACAGTCTTCTGGTGTACTTAAGAACAGGTTTTCATTACATTCACCTCAAGACCAAACTGGGTTCTTAATTAGATTTTTTAGATCTGATAAGCAAAATCAATCAGGGACACCAATTTACAACAAAAATTATTTTTTCATGAGATGAAAACTAGTTATTACTCCCATGACTTTTGGGTGTAATTTACCATAATTTCATTATAGATTTTTAGTGCATATATGTTTATTTGTTTATTTATATAATATTCATATATACGTATGTCACAATAAAATAGCAAATGGTCAAAAAACATTGAAAAAAGAGTGATCTGAAAAGACTGAACACTCATATGACAGAAAAACAAAAACAAAGAAAAACAGTATCCCCCCACTCCCCTGCTAATTATATATATCAACACCACAAACTCATTACAACAGAGAAAGGGCAAATTCCTAGATCACACTTTACTCAGTGTTGCACATTAAGCTGTTGGCAATCTGAAGAAAAGCTAAAAAGAGCATTTGCTCATACCCATTATACCTATTACACACACACACATATCTATATGTGGGTCCCCTTTAGAAACCCGAACGCTCACTTACCCGACTTCAAAATGCTAAGACGAAAAGGCCGATGACTGCACAACACCAACGTCCCAGAACATTGACTTTCCACTCCACGTAAGTAACCACTTAACCATCCTGTTGAACTTTG
The DNA here is from genome assembly GCF_019279795.1 of Protopterus annectens. Lineage (NCBI taxonomy): Eukaryota > Metazoa > Chordata > Ceratodontiformes > Protopteridae > Protopterus > Protopterus annectens. The sequence goes on along the minus strand of NC_056728.1, from coordinate 454,687,848 downwards.
CCCCTTACCCCCATGGTAGTGCGATCTCGGAGTTAGTATATTCTCCACATGGGTGGGTTTGCTTTCCTTCGGTTTAATGTTTTTGTCAGAATAGCCAAGCGATTACTTACCTGGAGTGGAAAGTTGGTGTTCAGGGATGTCGGTTTTGTACGGACATCGGCCTTTTTGTCTTGGCATTTTGGAAGTCGGGTAAGTGATGTTCGGGTTTCTGAAGTACACCCATAGATCTATATCTATATCTATATCTATATCTATATCTAAATGTCTATATATACACTGTTAGGTTAAAGATGATGGTGTCATGATCTTTTTTTTTTTTTTTTTTTTGTATAACTTGAGACATTGGCACATTTGTCGCATTTATGCATTATACATTACATATATGTTTTCTTTCTTTCCCTTCTTAACAATTATTCACTCCAACATTATATAAATTGCTCAATTTCTGCATTCCCTTAAATCTCATTCCACCTCCTGAACATTATTCTGCATGCGTTGTTCCCACAAATTCCATTTATTTCTATATAATTTGCTCATTTCCTTTTTTTTTAAAGATCTCAGCTCCAGTTCTTTTATCCCCATTACAATATTCAGTACTTCAGTTACAGTTGGTTTAGATTTTGATTTCCATTTTTTAGTAATTGCGTTTTGGCAGTCAATAGCATTAAACTTAGTAAGGCTTTACTGTCTACCAGCTCAAAAGAATCATTTCCTTATTTAGTGAGTATAACCATGAGTGGGGAGAAAAAGATCCTAGGTTGGTCAGTATCATATCTAAAGCATTGCCACTATTAATTAGATGTCAGATTATTAATTCCAGATTGATTTGATTAACTTAGTTAATATTCAAGCATACTCAATTGATACTGAATAGTTTATCCAGTTATTTATTTATTTATGGGTTGGGAGGGTGGCCTAATGGTTAAGGTGTTTGTCTTACAAACACAAGGTGCAGGGTTTGAGTCTCATAAGGGATAATTGGCTAAGCTTAAAATGGCTCGCAAGGGCAGTTAGCTTAGTACTAATCTATGAACCTATGAACCTATGAAATGTTGACTATCAGGCAATGCAAAACATACAACAGACAGTTAAAAAACAGACAATGTCAACATCCCAGAAATATATACTGACAAATGCTTGACTATCAGATGTTCAATTCTACCTCTACGGAATCAGGCAATGTTGGCTGGACTATTTCGAAGCCTACAATGTTGAACACTAAAAGAAAACATAGAATCCTGAAAGTACCTACCATTCTAGACCCAGGAACAGGTGCTAACATGGGTCCCGAAAGGGGGCAGGTCCTTCAGTTTGGTATATAGGGTGCTCAACATTGTAGGCTTCGACACAGTTTAATTGACGTTGTCTGATTCAGTAAAGGCAGTGTCATACATCTGATAGTAAACCTAGGCAAACATATTCAGCACAATAATTATAAGTTACGTATGGAGCAAACAAATTCAGCAAAACCTTACAGGTGAACTATGTCTCAAAAATGCTGTCATCATGAGCCTAAGATAAAAAAACACATGAACTGTGTAATGTATGAAGACTGTTCAGTGTTTTATTCAGTAGTATATGTCAGCATGTATAATAGTGGTGCTTTCTAGTGAGATATTGTCTCTAGCCATTGTCTATAAAACATTTATATTCATTCCTAATGTGTTCCTTTAGTTGTTTCTTGAATTGAAAGGGATCTAATATGGAAACAATCTCAGAAGAAAGCCTATTCCAAGAAGCAGGAACCATCTTGAAGACATTGTTATACAGACTGCCAGGGAGAAGGCAGGCCACCTTCAATCTACCTTTAGTACTGTATCTTGTATATTCTTTCTTTTTTGTATTGTAATTTCAGGAAGACTTCAAAGTTACTATGGGGATGAAAAAGTTCACACAGAGATAGGTGAATCCCATTGGGTGCATAGCAATCTGGCTGGTTGAACATCTCACTCCAATCTAACAAGTATTATATCCTCTGTCTTTGACAAATATGTCCTTAATCACAGATTGCATGGCATCATATTGGCATAATATTCAAGTACCTTAGTAGACAATGGGACAGTTTCATTAAGCAGGTGTGTTTTCCCATGATTGCAAGGATTTTGGTAACCACACTACATAAGCATCACAGTTATGGCAAGGGTTGTACTGTAACACAGGCAGCAGACACTGCACGACTGCATCAGAAATCTACTGGCAGCTTTAAAGGTGAAACATCATTTTTCCACTTCCTGCTGACAATTGAGCCACTGCCCTGCACATTCATTCCCATCATCAAATGAAAACAATCTGTGGCATGGCCATCACACAGGGCAGCTAGGTGAAGCATTTCTTATTATGACTAACTCAGCCCCTTGTGGCTGATGTGGCCACACACATTACCATGAAGATTACCAGGTGTTTAGGCCACCTTTATAGTTATGATTTCTAGTTTATGACCCTGTTTGTCTATGGAAACTTCTTATTTGAATTTATGTTCAAGCAATTGTGTATTTATTGTATAATATCTTGTTTAATTGTTTCTCAATATTCTAACCACTGTATGCTGCATCATTTACAAAACTCTGATTTTACTCCTTTTATATGTTCTATGCTCTTTGTACAAAAATAGCTTTGTTTATATAATTGTTTATTATTTTTATTTTTTATGATTTTTTTATTATGTATCTGGAGCTTTTCACCATGGGCCTCCGCTGAAAATGGTCACCTTGTGTCCAATAAAACTAACCTGGTAAACAAATGGAAAATAAAATAAATAAATAAAATAAACATCTACCCCTGGACATGTGCATGCTGCTACACATATCCCCCATGAGAGGCTGGGATTACCATTCCACCCTATTTCCCAATCCTAGGGCCATTGGCTCCATGCAAGACTTCACTTCTATTGGAACAACTGGCTAACTGGGACCATAAATTCCTACAATACTATGATAAGCAAGTTATCCCAAGCTACTCAGTCTCATTTCTACTGCCTGCCACATCTTGTGCCAAAGATGCTAATCAGACATAGGTTGTCTGGGTAGTAATCCAGCCTTTATCCCTCTACAAAACAAAACCCGGGCCAAAAGCTATAAAACACTTTACACTGTTAACACAGACATAAATGTGTGACGACCAAAGTGTCTAACAGTTTCTAAAACTATTCTGGGCATCATTTTGTGAGGTATCACAAATTGTATTGCAGCTTTTATAACTGTTAAAAACTTTGCACTCTTACAATGCATTGGGGGCAGCTAAAAATCCCCACGGAGTGCAAAGAATATGATTAGGTTGCGGATCATAGCTTCAGCTTGTTCCATTTTCCCAAGATATATTCCAAGACATTCACCTCTCTAGCTTTGCTATTGAACTGAAGTCTTTGGAATCCATTTCTCAAATACATAACAGACTTATTATGCTCAGTGACCTAATCACAGTCCTCTATGTCATAATTAGCCATATCCATAATTTTGATCCCAGGCCATAACTGTCATAAGTTTCTTCCAATGTCCAGTAAGATATATGTCTGCTTTATATACAATTAAGTAACCATTTAAGTGGATGATTTTGTAGTTGACAGATCTGAATATATACTGTTTGAATTTTCAGTTCTAGCTTGATTCATTAGTAACCCTGGGTATTTTGTTATTTTGGACTGTTTCCATAGCCATGGAATGAGAAATCCATGAGTTTGATTTGTATGGTCAGTGGGAGGTTCTTGTAATGTGTTTCATGTAAGAGATTCTGGATTTGTTGTTTTTATAACTCCTGGATAGGTATAACCATTATAACCTCTGCATATGTAGTGGTAGTTTTGTGTGTGTGTGTGTGTATGTGTGTGTGTGTGTGTGTGTGTGTGTGTGTGTGTGTGTGTGTGTGTGTGTGTATCTGTGTTTGTATATGTGTATATTACTGTGTGTGTGTGTGTGTGTGTGTGTGTGTGTGTGTGTGTGTGTGTATCTGTGTTTGTGTATTTCCGTGTGTGTGTGTGTGTGTGTGTGTGTGTGTGTGTGTGTGTGTGTGTGTGTATCTGTGTTTGTATATGTGTATGTGTGTGTGTGTGTGTGTGTGTGTGTGTGTGTGTGTGTGTTTGCACTCAAGGTGAAACTACTACAGAGAATTTTGTTTTAATATTCTGGTTGTTCTTACGGCTATCACAATCTTTTTAAGTTCACATAAACATACTGTAGTTTCTGTAAACATGAAGCAATCCTTACAAAGCTTCTAGTAATCTCATCAAAAGTTAACCTATTATGGGCATACACACCTCATATAAAGTAAGATCCTTCCTATGTAAAAATGTAATTCCAAAAATGTGTCCTGCTAGTCAAAGCATAGTATTTTGCCACGGTGTCACAAACATGGCAAGTTTTGCGACTGGGTTTCATTTTATAAAATATTATGTATGTATGTCTTCTTTTGCCTCTTTAAGGCTCCTTATAGGACAATGCAGATTACTGGTACTAGTCAGAAATTTTAAAAGTAACCTGGAAAAGAGTTTTAAAGTTGTGGATAATACAATGTGTAACTAATGCGTGGGAACATGTTTATAAAAGCACAAGAATAAAACAATAGGTAGCAATAGTATCACATAATGTTAAAAGTAATCACAAAATGATTTATTTATGACTGAGTCTGGTTTTACTCTTAGAATACAGATGACGGTTGTGGTCAGTGCTAAGTATAGAGTATGACCATGGGTGAGGAGCAGAGAGGTAAGTCAATATGACAGCAAGGATATTACCATACATATCTGGATTATACACTTTTTGTTTCAAATTGCTTCACTGGCACACTAAGTTTATATTTTGGTATGCTTAATTGATCTTAAATAGTTCACTCATTCAGTATTTGCATAGATAATATCCCCATATTAATTTTGCTTTCATTGATTCTTAAACCTTCTGGAGTTTATTCAAAAAAATCATCAAGCTCTGGTAGAGACACACTGTTTTGTTGATTTCTATAGCATCATATTTGATACTGCTAACATTAGCCATTGCACAAACAATTCCTGGGTTCCTTCTGTTTTTCTTTTTTGCTCTTTTTTGGTTGCTGTGCATTGTATGACTTATCTAGTAGGTTGCAAATTTTGCTTCAGGGTGACGGGCAATGAATGTCCTGTATTTAAGACAATATACTTAGCCCCTGACTGAATGCAGTCATTTTTCTTGACATTCAGATGCTATACAAAGTGATGGGGTATTCTAAAGATGTGTTTTTCCCATGCTTGCTAAGATGTTTTGTAATTCCACTACATTCTGTTCTACATGAAAGAGTGTGGGCCTTTAGAGATTGTTCAGTCCAATGTGACAGATGATGATGTGGTGACTTAACCCAATCATTTTTAACCTAGCTGAGATTTACTGTCTGAAATAATCTATACAAATCTTACCTACCATTGATTCTAGTTGCGCTGCATACAACCTTTTCCACATTGAGTGATACGGTGAAGCTGGAAGATGTGTCACGTAATGGGATGACCTGTAGCTGGAGCAGAAGGAAAGACTATATGAGTACTTCTCCTATAAGACAAAAGATTGGAAACTGGAAATGACAGGGAGTTTGCCTATCACTGTAGAGGGAATACTGAGGAATGCAGGAGATGTGCCTTGTTCACAAGAACTATACAGGCAGCGGACTGATCTCCATGCAAGACACTGTCCAAGAGTGATAGATGTGGAAAGGCAACAACATCTCTATGAGTAAAACTTCACAGGTTTGGAGAAGTGGGGTCATGAAGAAAGATAATCTGAAGAAAGTCCAGTAATACAGGGAAGGAAGGCCTGTACAGTCAGCATAAATCAGACTGAAAATTCGACTGTTTAGAACTGTGAATTACTGAACTTTAGAGAATGGGCATACTGTACATCTTCTTCCTGACTGAGAATGTATGATGTCCAGTAGGGTTTAAATGCACAGGTAATGCCCACTGAAAAGAAACCTGACCTCTTCACAGCATCATATTATGCATAATTCAGCTACCATGAAGCTT